>NC_057804.1:666534530-666652565 GCF_018294505.1 Triticum aestivum
GCCGCCATGCATGTATCTTCTCCGATGGACAGAAGTTCAAATATGACTTGGTGTCTCACACTCAAATTAATTTCTGAAACGGATTATCCATAGAAAGAATCTCTCGCACAAATGACTAGAACAGCAGCTGATCGATGTTAGGTACGAGCAAACAAGTATATTATAGTAAGATAAACTCACATTTAGTGCAAGTTGTGCAATGCGAAAAGGACACAACACTATTTAAAAAATAATAATAGACCACTAGCAGAACAGTTGGTCTATACTTTGTTCTAATGTGCCATGTTGCGAGAAAAATAAAACCAGCCACCTACGATTAAAAATATTGTAATTCTCGTGAAACAACGATTATCCTGCGATTCCCTGCTTCTAGCATGCGCTTCCTATGACCAGGCCACTAAGTCGGAATTTCCGAGCGTAGCTTTTTCTTTCCCCTCTCGCAAGGCGACTAGGGAAAGCATTTCTCCCTTTGATCTTCCTCGTGTGAGCCCGTGGATTCGCCTCCACTCCACCTGCCGTTTTAGCGGCCGATAGCGGTCGGGAGGGTATTTCTGGTGCCTCGGCTTATATAGGTAGGGTTTTGGTTCTTGCAAGGGCGGCGCTCGAACGGATGGCAGAGCTTCTTCTTCGAGTCAGTCTTCTGGGCTCCCATTCTCCTCAAGTTCGTTCCTGGGGATGGATTAGACAAAGCTCCAGCATGGATTCCTGCCAGCTCCTTGAACGACGAGGTTTGGCTTTCTTGTCGTGCATACGCAATAGCAAGATTTTCTGTTAGATTCTTCAGATCAATTCAACGATTCGATGGTGACTACTGGGACTCCCGAACTCTGGTCCTTAAGGGCACGTGCACAAAGACTTCCCGGTTGTCATCGACAAGGTAAGGCCGGATCCGGTATATGAGCGACAATAGCGACGCGTCGGCAGCTCATTCTGGCGGCGGCAATGGTCGTTCGGTTGTCCATGAACCTCGATGTAATTTTTATGATGTTTGGGGTGCTCTGTACTTCCAGTGAATCTTTATAATAGATATGATATTTTCGTAAAAAAAAGTTAGAATTTCAGAAAACCGGCCGGTTTCCAAAAATTTTGTTTGAAAGAAACCCTGCGATAGTACAACAGCCACCCATGATGGGACGCTGCGATCAACCTAAGCGCCCGCCTATATAAGCAGCAGGTCCGTGATTGCCTCCCACACTCGAAGGGTCCAAAGATAATCTTCATCTTCACCGCCCACACGCCGTAGTTGGCGTCGATGAGCATCAGGTACTGTATGGGGATGTTGCCGTGCGACAGCACGTTGGCGCCGCCCCTTCCTCCACCACTGGTCGCTGAATTTACGCCCTAGTTCACCTTATCGCCGTTCTTGTTCACGTTGGAACCAACGTTACCGGACTTGTTCGCCTTGGAACCGCCGTTGCCGGACTTGGAGTTGACCCACTCCTGATCGATGTTCCCCATCATAGATCGTAGATCGTTGAGGCTTGAGATACCAATTATTGGCTTTATAACACTAGATCAATTCACCAGGAGCTACAATGTGTATGTGCAGCAAAGCTATCAAGCAAGCAAGCCACTATAAGTATTTTATCAATTTGACGGATTGACATGGTATGTCGTATATATAAGTTGATTTATTTGGTTCGTTAATTTGTTCAATGATGTACAGTTCATAATCGAGGATAAGAACTAGCTAGCTAGCAATAATACATACTCGCGTACCACAATTATGTTTCTTCAATGATCATGATTGAGATGGAGATTATTTAGAGCTACTTTATAATCAGTTTGTTTATAAGAGTGAACAATTACATTACTCCAGGTTTGTTGCCAGCATAGTTGCAATTTTAACAATGGTTGCTGCCACCTGCCTGCCGTTCAAGTACTATAAAGGATTGCCTCTCAGTGCAGCAGCGCACACCGCCCATGAAAGCGATGCGACAGCTATGGCGAGGTTCACCGCGGCACATCCAGTGCTCGTGCAGGCGAAGTACGGAGTTTTTTCCATGACACGCAGAGCACGAAGAAAGAAGATGCAACGGCCAGCAGCCGTTGCCCAAAATGGCAATGGTGCAAAAAAGATTAGGTGGTATATACGCCGGCATGTTCGATAGACACGACTTCATCATTTTAACAGATTGATACAGTTGTATATGTAATTTATTAGATTCCTTAATGATTTAACCCCTATGTGCTTTCCCTAAAGTTGCAAAACACGCTGTCGAAACTGCGTTAGGAAGGATTTTCTTGACATGCCAAGGCTAGTTCTGTACTTTTTTTGAACACAGTACAAAAGCAAGCGCTCTTACATACGCGCATATACTCACCCTTATGAACGCACACACGCACACTCTACCCATATGAGCACCTCCGAGAGACTGAGCCAACATATCATCTTGCGCATCGCCGGAAATCATGAAATTAATTCGGAAATAATGCGAGCACCAGTACTAGTTGTGTGGAAGAATATAATGGAAAAGGTTACACTGGTTGAATGTTCAAGTAAACATTCAAAAACGTCATCCTTTTAATACTCGAACAAAGTACAGTTCTGTACGAGTTATGTTTAGAAGATTCGGTGGTATACATACTGTCATGTTTGGTTTGCATGAGTGTTTTATCGATTTAACGGAATGATATGGTACGTCTTAGTCCTATATATAATCTTATCTATTAGGATAGTTAATTGGCTCAGTAATGTACACTTGATAACCGAATATAAGTACGTACTCATAGTAGCTAGCTAGCAATGATTCGGTCGTACCACATGCTCGCTTACAGGCCACCATGCATGGTTCTTCTCCGATGGACAGAAGTTCAAATATGACTTGGTGTCTCACACTCAAATTAGTTTCTGAAACGCATTATCCATGGAAAGATTCTCTAGCACAAATGACTAGCACAACAGCTGATCGATGTTAGGTATGAGCAAACAAGTACTCTCTCCGTTCCAAAATAGATGACCCAACTTTGCACTAAATGGTCATCTATTTTAGAACGGAGGGAGTACATTATAGTAACATAAACTCACATTTAGTTCAAGTTGTGCAATGCGAAAAGGACACAACACTATTTAGCGGAATAGTTGGTGTATACTTTGTTCTAATGTGCCATGTTGCGAGAAAAAAAAACACCACATAGAAATAAAAAAATGTAAATCTCGTGAAACAGGGATGGAACCCGCGACTCCGTGTCATTAGCATGCGCTTCCTTTGAACCAGGCCACTAAGCAAGTTCTACACACGTGTGCATACATTTTCTCTTTGACCTTGTTCACTTATTTAAATTCAAAACAATTTGATTTTTTCAGACGGTATTTCATTGTTTCGCGAATTTCCAAAAATCTCGTTTGAAAAAAAAAACCTGCGACTGTACATCAGCCACCCACGACGTGCTGCTGCGATGGAACTAGCTAGGCGCCCGCCTATATAAGCATGAGGTCCGGTGCATGTATTCCAGACAAGGATACAACCTGAGCTAATCAAGATGGCTTCCTCCACGCCTTACCGTGTCCTACTCTTGTGCCTCACCACTTTCCTGCAGGCATGGCTTGCTGCGGCAAAATACCCGCCGCATAACCCACCGCCGCCGCCCCCGCCGTTTGAGCTGCCGGAGTCCGACGTGAGGGAGAGGTTCTCCAAGTGGGTGATCAAGTACTCAAAGCACTACTCGTGCCATGAGGAGGAGGAGATGCGGTTCCAAGTCTTCAAGAACAACACCAACGCCATCGGCCAATTCGACCAACAGAATCCTGGCACCGTCGTCGGTCGCGGGTTCCGACCAACTGGGTTTCAGGTCCGTGGCTCGGGCGGGGTCCGTATGAACAGGTTCGGCGACCTCAGTCCCAGGGAGGTCATCCAGCAGTTCACCGGGCTCAACACCACCAGCTTCAATGCCACGTCACCCACCTACCTCCCCTACCACTCCTTCAAGCCGTGCTGCGTTGACTGGCGCTCCAGCGGCGCTGTCACCGGCGTCAAGAATCAAGGCACTTGTGGTAAACGGTCAAGCTATACTTTCTACTAGCAGATTTAGTTATATACTCATGCATGGTCATGGTTGCTCAATGAATTACTCGTGTCGTCGTGCGGATGGATAAAATTGTAATATGGCAGGATCATGCTGGGCATTCGCGGCGGTGGCGGCGATCGAAGGCATGAACAAGATTAGGACAGGGGAGCTGGTGTCGCTGTCCGAGCAGGTACTCGTGGATTGCGACACACGGAGCGGCGGCTGCGGCGGCGGCCACTCAGACTCGGCTATGGCCCTCGTGGCCGCCCGTGGTGGCATCACGTCGGAGGAGAGGTACCCATACGCCGGATTCCAGGGAAAGTGCGACATGGACAAGCTCCTCTTCGACCACCAGGCGTCCCTCAAGGGCTTCAAGGCCGTGCCACCCAACAACGAAGGTCAGCTGGCGATTGCCGTGGCCATGCAGCCCGTGACGGTCTACATTGACGCCAGCGGTTTTGAGTTCCAGTTCTACTCCGGCGGCATCTACCGTGGCCCCTGCTCCGCCAATGTGAACCACGCCGTCACCATCGTCGGCTACTGCGAGGGTCCCGGCGAGGGAAACAAGTACTGGATTGCCAAGAACTCGTGGAGCAACGACTGGGGTGAACAAGGATATGTCTACCTCGCAAAGGACGTGCCCTCGTCCACGGGCACATGTGGCCTCGCCACCTCGCCCTTCTACCCCACGGCTTGACCACAGGCAGCACTATGTGTGATATCTAAGGAATTGCTTCCGTTTCGTTGTGATAATGCTAAATTATTATTTTGATTATACTTCCCTTTAATTTGATCAATAATAGGTAGACCGTGCGTGCAATATATCATGGCCTGAGTAATAAAGTTTCGAGTGAATTACACTTTTTACAAGTTAATTGTGCAATTTTTTGTGACACGTATTTACCGATTTAGCAGATGTTGCATCGAAATGTCCCATCTAAAAAACATTGTACCAGATTTTACTCCATTTTAGCATTTCGCCTATTATTAGATATGACCCGCATGTTAGGTAGGTACTTTAACAACAATGTGTAAACATCTCAGGACAGGATGGACTATCATGTTTAGCCTTCTCTTCTCCATGTATTCCACTGCTCGCCATCCTTATGGTATCCTCTAACGGTGATCATCGCCGCACGCATTTTACAATCGACACCCATGAGAGAAACATGGTACAAAGTTTTAAAATAGGGTAATGTAGACGAATGCTCATGAAATGGGTTAACTGGTTCCGCGAATGTACAAATTGGAGGTAAAAAGTGAAGCTCAGTCTGAATTTACAGATAACATGTTGGGTACTGTCATGCTCGTGTGTTCTCTTCTTTGTTTCTACTTCTCTGTTGGGATTATTTTTCTAAAATCAAATTTGCATGTGCAATGAGCATTTTTACGGTACCGTTAAAAACATATGAAAACTCCATTTGTTAGATTGTGATGGCTGAAGATTAGACGTAGATATATAGGATTGCCACCTCTAAAATCCGTGGGGTACATTTTGAAGTCGTAATCAAGACAAAATTACTGTGCCGTCAGATCATCTCAATTGTGCTCCTGTTATTATGTACGCATACCCCCATATTTTCTTCGTTTCTGGACGTCTAAACACAAGATCTGAACGAATCGGGGCGGATGTCCCCCAAGTGTACCCCCAAATGGATTACTATTTCCGCGACCAATTAAGCATCTAATAGCGAATATTGCAAAGTAACATAGAACAGGAAAATGTATACTAGTAGTCCTTGCATCTGAAACTTTTCTCATTTATCCTATAGCAATTCTATCAGTAAATCCATCCATATCTCTAGGATGTGGTTCCTCGATGCTGCCCACAAAGGGCAACTTGCAAACCAAACAAAAATCATAGAGTGACATCTTCTTAACCTCATCATATAAGTAAAACTCCACTGAAGGTGGTGATTTTCTAGCATGGAAATAAAAGTTTTGCATGAAAATATTAGTGAGTAGGAGATACTGTTTACACTGGTCGTGGAGGAAGTCGGTGATGCCTGCATTCTCAGCCAAATAATAAAAGTCGTCGTAAATTCTGGCGGCTCTCAAAAATGCATCACAAGGCCATTCGCACGACCGAACCTCCACAACGCGAGGAAGATTGTATTTGGGCTTTTTATTCTCCTCATTCTGCTTATCATTCGAGCTTCGGCTCGAGGAGCCCCGCAGGAATCACTTCATCATTTTCGTTCTCTGAAAAAATTCTGAAATTTTTAGTGACTCAAAATAGAAGTGAATCAGACTCAACAAAATTGATAGCAACTACTCCCACAAGTGCCTAGAGGCTATATCATGCATTAAAACTACTTTGGACCATATAAATTTGACATGCAAGCTCAAGAACAAGGTCACCTCAGCAGCAAAATTTTGTAATAAATAAAGCACTAGAACAAAAACTAATTGGACCATTGGAGGAGTCACATACCGAAGAACAATCCCTCAAAGCAGTTTTGTGAATGGAGCTTTGAGTAAGGAGATCGAAAATGGCAGCAAAACGAGCTAGAACACGAGTTTGAGCTACAGGATGATTTTTTGGAGGAAGACAAAGTGTGTGGGTGCTGGAATAAGTGGAGAGGGGCCACGTGGGGTCCACGAGGCAGGGGGCGCGCCCGAGGGGTGTGGGCGCGCCCTGTGCCCTTGTGGCCAAATGGTGGGTACCCCTGGTGTGTTCTAAGTGCCAGAAATTCTTAAATATTCTATAAAAAATCATACTCCATTTTTAGGGCATTTAGAGAACTTTTATTTTCAGGATATTTTTTATTGCAAGGATAATTCAGAAAACAGACAGAAAATACTATTTTTACTTTATTTAATCTAAATAACAGAAAGTAAAATGATGGTACAGAGAGTTTTGCTTTCTAATTTCATCCATCTCATGCTCATCAAAAGGAATCCACTAACAAGGTTGATCAAGTCTTGTTAACAAACTACTTCCGAATAACATGTAACCAGAGAATTTCCGAATACCACTAGGTTACCTCAACGGGGATATGCATGTCCCTAATATTAAGAATATCATATTTCTTTTTTATAGTAGGAAGAGGTAATTCAAAACCTCCAATAGTAATCATTGAAAATTTTCCAATAGAATTGATACTATGAACTTGAGGTTGTTTCTTCAGACAGTGTATCGTATGCTCATTATCATTAACATGAAAGGTGACACTGCCTTTGTTGCAATCAATAATAGCCCCTGCAGTATTAAAAAAGGGTCTACCAAGGATAATCGACATACTGTCGTCCTCGGAAATATTAAGAATAACAAAGTCCATTAAAATAGTAACGTTTGCAACCACAACAGTCACATCCTCACAAATACCAACGGGTATAGCGGTTGATTTATCGGCCATTTGCAAAGAGATTTCAGTAGGTGTCAACTTATTCAAATCAAGTCTACGATATAAGGAGAGAGGCATAACAGTGACACCGGCTCCAAGATCACATAAAGTAGTTTTAACATAGTTTCTTTTAAAGGAGCATGGTATAGTTGGTACTCCTGGATCTCCAAGTTTCTTTAGTATTCCACCCTTAAAAGTATAATTAGCAAGCAGGGTGGGAATTTCAGCTTCCGGTATCTTCCTTTTATTTGTAACAATATCTTTCATATACTTAGCATAAGGATTCATTTTAAGAATGTCTGTCAAATGCATACGCAAAAAGATAGGTCTAATCATTTCAGCAAAGCACTCAAAATCCTCATCATCCTTTTTCTTGGATGGCTTAGGAGGAAAAGGCATGGGTTTCTGAACCCATGGTTCTCTTTCTTTACCATGCTTCCTAGCAAAGAAGTCTCTCTTATCATATCGTTGATTCTTTGATTGTGGGTTATCAAGATCAACATCAGGTTCAATCTCTACATCATTGTTATTGCTAGGTTGAGCATCAACATGAACATCATCATTAACATTATCACTAGGTTCATGTTCATTACCAAATTGTGTTTCAGCATCAGAAATAGAAATATCATTGGGATTCTCAGGTGTATCTATAACAGGTTCACTAGAAGCATGCAAAGTCCTATCAATTTTCCTTTTCTTTTCTTAGAATGGCTAGGTGCATCAACTTAGTTCTCTGAGAATCTTGCTCAACTCTCTTAGGATGGCCCTCAGTATACAAACGTTCCTGGGTCATTTTACCACCTCTAGTCATAACTCTAACATCATTATCATTGTTCTTATTATTTAATTCATTGAGCAAATCGTCTTTTTCTTTAAGTACTTGTTCTACTTGAGTGGTAACCATGGATGCATGTTTACTAATAAGCTTAAGGTCACCTTTAACTCTAGACATATAATCACTCAAGTGTTCAACCATATAAGCATTACGTTTCAATTGTCTACCAACATAAGCATTGAAGTTTTCTTGTTTAACAATAAAATTATCAAACTCATCCAGGCATTGACTAGCAGACTTATTACGAGGAATATCACCTTCATCAAATCTATAGAGATAATTTGCCTTTACTACCTGTGTCGGGTTATTAAGACCATGTATTTCTTCAATAGGTGGCAAATTCTTAACATCTTCAACTTTAATACCTTTTTCTTTCATAGATTTCTTTACCTCTTGCATATCTTTAGGACTGAGAAATAGTATACCCCTTTTCTTCGGAGTTGGCTTAGGACTTTGTTCAAGAAGTGTCCAATTATTATCATTACTCAATATATTATTCAGTAGCAATTCAGCTTGCTCAACAGTTCTTTCCCTGAAAACACAACCAGCACAACTATCTAGGTGGTGTCTGGAAGCATCGGTTAGTCCATTATAAAATATATCAAGTATTTCATTTTTCTTGAGAGGATGATCAGGAAAAGCATTAAGTAATCGGAGAAGCCTCCCCCAAGCTTGTGGGAGACTCTCTTCTCCAATTTGCTCAAAATTATATATTTCCCTTAAGGCAGCTTGTTTCTTATGGGCGGGAAAATATTTTGCAGAGAAGTAATAAATCATATCCTGGGGACTATGCACACAACCAGGAGCAAGAGAATTAAATCATATCTTAGCATCACCCTTTAATGAGAACTGAAATAATTTAAGGATATACTAATGGCGAATTTTTACGTCATGGGTAAATAGGGTGGCTATATCATTCAATTTAGTAAGATGTGCCACAACAGTTTCAGACTCATAGCCGTAAAAAGGATCAGATTCAACCAAAGTAATTAACTCAGGATTGACAGAGAATTCATAATCCTTATAAGTAACACAGATAAGTGAAGTAGCAAAAGCAGGGCCATACTTCATTTTAGCATTAAGAGACTTTTCTTTCAGCTTAGCTAACAGTTTCTTAAGATCATATATATCTTTGCAAGCAAAAAGGTCTCTAGAAGTTTCTTCATTCATAACATAACCCTCAGGCACAACAAACAATTCGTATCTAGTGGGAGAATCTTCATCATCACTTTCATCAATATTATAAGTTTCAATAATTTCATTCTATCTAACCCTAGAAAGTTGTTCATCAAGAAATTCACCTAATGGCACAGTATTATCAAGCAGAGAAGAAGTTGAAGGAAATATGCCCTAGAGGCAATAATAAAGTTATTATTTATTTCCTTATTTAATGATATATGTTTATTATTCATGCTAGAATTGTATTAATCGGAAACCTAATACATGTGTGAATACATAGACAAACAAAGTGTCACTAGTGTGCCTCTACTTGACTAGCTTGTTGATCAAAGATGGTTATGTTTCCTGACCATAGACATGTGTTGTCATTTGATTAATGGGATCACATCATTAGGAGAATGATGTGATTGACATGACCCATTCCGTTAGCTTAGCTCACGATCGTTTAGTATGTTGCTATTGCTTTCTTCATGACTTATACATGTTCCTATGACTATGAGATTATGCAACTCCCGTTTACCGGAGAAACACTTTGTGTGCTACCAAACGTCACAACGTAACTGGGTGACTATAAAGGTGCTCTACAGGTGTCTCCGAAGGTACATGTTGGGTTGGCATATTTCGAGATTAGGATTTGTCACTCCGATTGTCGGAGACGTATCTCTGGGCCCTCTCGGTAATACACATCACTTAAGCCTTGCAAGCATTGCAACTAATGAGTTAGTTGCGGGATGATGTATTATGAAACGAGTAAAGAGACTTGCCGGTAACGAGATTGAACTAGGTATTGAGATACTGATGATCGAATCTCGGGCAAGTAACATACCGATGACAAAGGGAACAACGTATGTTGTTATGCGGTCTGACCGATAAAGATCTTCGTAAAATCTGTGGGAACCAATATGAGCATCCAGGTTCTGCTATTGGTTAATGACCGGAGACGTGTCTCGGTCATGTTTACATTGTTCTCGAACCCGTAGGGTCCGCATGCTTAAGGTTTCGATGACAGTTATATTATGAGTTTATGAGTTTTGATGTACCGAAGGAGTTCGGAGTCCCAGATGAGATCGGGGACATGACGATGAGTCTCGAAATGGTCGAGACATAAATATCTATATATTGGACGACTATATTCGGAGTTCGGAAAGGTTCCAAGTGTTTTGGGTATTTTTCGGAGTACAGGAGAGTTACGGGAATTCGTCGGGGAGTATATGGGCCTTATTAGGCCATACGGGAATAGAGGAGAGTGGCCAAAAGGAAGGAGGCCTGCGCCCCCCCTCTGGTCCGAATTGGACAAGGGGCGCAACCCCTTTTTCCTTCTTCCTCTCCCCCTCTTTCCCCTTCTCCTACTCCAACAAGGAAGGAGGGAGTCCTACTCCCTGTGGGAGTAGGACTCCCCTTGGCGCACACCCTCCTAGGATGGCTGCCCCCTCCCCCTTGCTCCTTTATATACGGGGGCAGGGGGGCACCTCTAGACACAACAACACTTGATCCTTGAGATCTCTTAGCCGTGTGCGGTGCACCCCTCCACCATAGTCCTCGATAATATTGTAGCGGTGCTTAGACGAAGCCCTGCGACAGTAGAACATCAAGATCGTCACCACGCCGTCGTGCTGACGGAACTCTTCCCCGACACTTTGCTGGATCGGAGTCCGGGGATCGTCATCGAGCTGAACGTGTGCTAGAACTCGTAGGTGCCGTAGTTTGGGTGCTTGATCGGCCGGGCCGTGAAGACGTACGACTACATCAACCGCGTTGTTATAACGCTTCCGCTTTCGGTCTACGAGGGTACATGGACATACTCTCCCCTCTCGTTGCTATGCATCACCATGATCTTGCGTGTGCGTAGGAAATTTTTTGAAATTACTACGTTCCCCAACAATAGTTTCATCATAAGCATTATGCATTGCACAAGTGGCATCATCAATAACGTGCGACATATTAGAATCAATAGGAGGTGCAGGTGTCGCAAATTTACTCATAATAGAAGGTGAATCAAGTGCATAGCTAGATGGGAGTTCCTTACCTACCCTCGTAGTTGAGGGGAAAATCTTGGTTCTTTCATCTTTCAAGTTCCTCATAGTGATCAGCAGATATAAATCCCAAGTGACTCAAAGAATAGAGCTATGCTCCCGGGCAATGGAGCCAGGAAAGAGTCTTGATAACCCACAAGTATAGGCGATTGCAACAATTTTTGATGGTAGAGTATTCAACCCAAATTTATTGATTCGACACAAGGGGAGCCAAAGAATATTCTCAAGTATTAGCAACTGAGTTGTCAATTCAACCACACCTGAAAGACTTAATATCTGCAGAAAAGTATTTAGTAGCAAAGTAGTAGGAAGTAACGGTAACGGTGGCAAAAGTAACGTTAACGGTTTTGTAGCAATCCTAACAGTGGCAATGGAGAAGTAACTTAGCAAAAATCAATATGTGAAAATCTCGTAGGCAATGGATCAATGATGGATAATTATGTCAGATGCAATTCATCGTGCAACATTTATAACATAGGGTGACACAGAACTAGCTCCAGTCCATCAATATAATGTAGGCATGTACTCCGAAATAGTCATACGTGCGTATGGAAAAGAACTTGCATGACATCTTTTGTCCTACCCTCCCGTGGCAGCGGGGTCGTATTGGAAACTAAGGGATATTAAGGCCTCCTTTTAATAGAGTACTAGACCAAAGCATTAACACTTAGTTAATACATGAACTCCTCAAACTACGGTCATCACTGGGAGTGGTCCCGATTATTGTCACTTCGGGGTTGCCGGATCATAACACATACTAGGTGACTATTGACCTGCAAGATAGGATCAAGAACTCACATATATTCAAGAAAACATAATGAGTTTAGATCTGAAATCATGGCACTCGGGCCCTAGTGACAAGCATTAAGCATGGCAAAGTCATAGCAACATCAATATTAGAACATAATTGATACTAGGGATCAAACCCTATAAAAACTAACTCGATTACATGGTAAATCTCATCCATCCCATCACCGTCCAGCAAGCCTACGATGGGATTACTGACGCACGGCGGTGAGCATCATGAAATTGGTGATGGAGGATGGTGTTGGGGAACATAGTAATTTTAAAAAATATCCTACACACAAGCAAGATCATGGTGATGCATTGCAACGAGAGGGGGAGTGTATCTTCATACCCTTAAAGATTGCTAAGCGGAAGCGTTTATCAACGCGGTTGATGTAGTCGTACGTCTTCATGATCCGACCGATCCAAGTACAGAACGCACGGCACTTCTGAGTTCTACACACGTTCAGCTCGATGACGTCCTCGCCTTCTCGATCCAGCAAGATGGGCAAAGTAGTAGATGAGTTCCGTCAGCACGACGGCGTGGTGACGGTGTTGGTGAAGAACAATCTCCGCAGGGCTTCGCCTAAGCACTACGGAACCTATGATGGAGGATAAACTAGAGGGGACGGGGTTGCCGGCACACGGCTTGGTGTTTCTTGATGTGTCTTGGGTGCTAGCCCTACACCTCTATTTATATGTTGAGCCTTGGTGTCGAAACTTGGAGTAAAAGCCTCCTCAAAGTTGGTTTTGTCCGAAAGGCAAGAGTCCTTCTCGGACTCCAGGGCCAGACGCCAGGGTTCCTGGCATCTGGACCCAGATGCCAGGGACCCTGGCGTCTGGCCCCTGGACTCTGCAAAACTTCCTTTTGCCCTTTCCAAAAACCTTGTGGGATTTCCCCTTTGGCCCAAATAACGTGTTCTTGTAACCAAACATTTCGGGAAACATCCGGAACCCCTTACGGTGGATTCCGGAACCTTTTCGGAGATTAAACACTACTATCCACATATCAATCTTTACTTCCGGACCATTTCGGAGTTCCTCGTCATATCCGTGATCTCATCCAAAAACTCCGAACCACATTCGGTCGCCAACATACATAACTCATAGTACTATATCGTCAACGAACGTTAAGCGTGCGGACCCTACGGGTTCGAGAACTATTTAGACATGACCGAGACACGTCTCTGGTCAATAACCAATAGCGGGACCTGGATGCCCATATTGGCTCCCACATATTCTACAAAGATCTTTATCGGTCAAACCGCATAACAACATACGTTGTTCCCTTTGTTATCGGTATGTTACTTTCCCGAGATTCGATCGTCGTTATCTCAATACCTAGTTCAATCTCGTTACCGGCAAGTCTCTTTACTCGTTCCGTAATACATCATCTCGCAACTAACTCATTAGTTGCAATGCTTGCAAGGATTAAGTGATGTGTATTACCTAGAGGGCCCAGAGATACCTCTCCGACAATCGGAGTGACAAATCCTAATCTCGAAATACGCCAACCCAACAAGTACCTTCGGAGACACCTGTAGAGCACATTTATAATCACCCAGTTATGATGTGATGTTTGGTAGCACACAAAGTGTTCCTCCGGTAAACGGGATTTGCATAATCTCATAGTCATAGGAACATGTATAAGTCATAAAGAAAGCAATAGCAACATACTAAACGATTGATTGCTAAGCTAACGGAATGGGTCAAGTCAATCACATCACTCTCCTAATGATGTGATCCCATTAATCAAATGACAACTCATGTCTATGGCTAGGAAACTTAACCATCTTTGATCAACGAGCTAGTCAAGTAGAGGCATACTAGTGACACTCTGTTTGTCTATGTATTCACACATGTACTAAGTTTCCGGTTAATGCAATTCTAGCATGAATAATAAACATTTATCATGATATAAGGAAATAAATAATAACTTTATCATTGCCTCTAGGGCAGATTTCCTTAAGTCTCCCACTTGCACTAGAGTCAATAATCTAGATCACATCGCCATGTGATTTAACATCAATAGTTCACATCACCATGTGATTAACACCCATAGTTCACATCGTCATGTAACCAACACCCAAATGGTTTACTAGAGTCAACACCCAAAAGTTTGCACCGATGTAACTTTTACAACGAAATCTTTTATCACCTCCATAATCGAGAAACATCTCCTTAGTCCTCACTAAGGATATTCTTGACCGCTTTCCAGTGATCTACTATTAGATCAAAATTGTATTCCTTTGTCAAACTCACAGCAAGGTATACAATAGGTCTGGTTCAGAGCATAGCATACTTTATAGAACCTATGACTGAGGCATAAGGAATGACTTTTCATTCTCTTTCTATTTTCTGCCATGGTTGGGTAGTCTTACTCAACTTCACACCTTGCAACACAGGCAAGAACACCTTCTTTGACTGTTCCATTTTTAACTATTTCAAAAAAAAATTCAATGTATGTACTAATTGAAAAATCTTATCAAGCATCTTGATCTATCTATATAGATCTTGATGCTCGATGTGTAAGCAACTTCACCGAGGTCTTTCTTTGAAAAACTCTTATTCAAGTATCCTTTTATGCTATCCAGAATTTCTATACCATTTCCAATCAACAATATGTCATCCACATATAATATTAGAAATGCTAAGAGCTCCCACTCACTTTCTTGTAAATACAGGCTTCTCAAAAAGTCTGTATAAAACCATATGCTTTGATCAACTCATCCAAGCGTATATTCCAACTTCGAGAGGCTTGCACCAGTCCATAAATGGATCGCTGGAGCTTGCACACTTTGTTAGCACCTTTAGGATTGACAAAACCTTTTGGTTGCATCATATACAACTCTTCTTTAATAAATTCATTAAGGAATGCAATTTTGACATCCTTTTGCCAGATTTCATAAAATGTGGCAATTGCTAACATGATTCGGACAGACTTAAGCATCGATATGAGTGAGAAAATCTCATTGTATTCAACACCCTGAACTTGTCGAAAAACCTTTTATGCGACAAGTCGAGCTTTGTAGATAGTAACACTATTATCAGCGTCTGTCTTCCTCTTGAAGATCCATTTATTTACTATGGCTTGCCGATCATCGGGCAAGACAACCAAAGTCCACACTTTGTTCTCATACATGGATCCCATCTCAGATTTCATGGCCTCAAGCCATTTCATGGAATCTGGGCTCATCGTTGCTTCCTCATAGTTCGTAGGTTCATCATGGTCTAGTTACATGACTTCCAGAACAGGATTACCGTACTACTCTGGTGCGGATCTTATTCTAGAAGACCTACGAGGTTCTGTAGTAACTTGATCTGAAGCTTCATAATCATCATCATTAGCTTCCTCACTAATTGGTGTAGGAATGACTGAAACTGATTTCTGTGATGAACTACTTTCCAATAAGGGAGAAGGTACAATTACCTCATCAAGTTCTACTTTCCTCCCACTCACTTCTTTCGAGAGAAACTCCATCTCTAGAAAGGATCCATCTTAGCAACGAATATCTTGCTTTCGGATCTGTGATAGAAGGTGTACCCAACAGTTTCCTTTGGGTATTCTATGAAGACGCACTTCTCCAATTTGGGTCGAGCTTATCAGGTTGAAACTTTTTCACATAAGCATCGCAGACCCAAACTTTAAGAAACGACAACTTTCGTTTCTTGCCAAACCATAGTTCAGAAGCCGTCGTCTCAACTGATTTTGATGGTGCCCTATTTAAAGTGAACGCAACTATCTCTAATGCATAACCTCAAAACGATAGTGGTAAATCGGTAAGATACATCATAGATCGCACCATATCCAATAAAGTGCGGTTATGACGTTCGGACACACCATTACGCTGTGGTGTTCCATGTGGCGTGAGCTGTGAAACTATTCCACATTGTTTAAAATGAAGGCCAAACTCATAGCTCAAATATTCATCTCTACGATCAAATCATAGAAACTTTATTTTCTTGTTACGATGATTTTTCCACTTCACTCTGAAATTCTTTGAAGTTTTCAACTATTTCAGACTTATGTTTCATCAAGTAGATATACGCATATCTGCTCAAATCATCTGTGAAGGTCAGAAAATAATGATACTTTCCACAAGCATCAACACTCATTGGATCGCATACATCGGTATGTACTATTTCCAACAAGTCAGTAGCTCGTTCCATTGTTCCGGAGAATGGAGTTTTAGTCATCTTGCCCAAAAGGCACGGTTCACAAGCATCAAATGATTACTAACCAAGTGATTCCAAAAGTTCATCTTTATGGAGTTTCTTCATGCGCTTTCCACTGATATGACCCAAACGGCAGTGCCACAAATAAGTTACACTATCATTGTCAACTTTGCATCTTTTGGCATCAATATTATGAATATGTGTATTACTATGATCAAGATCTAACAAACAATTTTCATTGGGTGTATGACCATCGAAGGTTTTATTTATGTAAACAGAACAACAATTATTCCTTGACTTTAAATGAATAACCGTATCGCAATAAACATGATCAAATCATATTCATGCTCAACGCAAATGCCAAATAACATTTATTTAGGTTTTACACTAATCCCTAAAGTATAGGGAGTGTGCGATGATGATCATATCAATCTTGGAACCATTTCCAATACACATCATCACTTCACCCTCAACTAGTCTCTGTTTATTCTGTAACTCCTGTTTCGAGTCACTAATTTTTAGCAACCGAACAAGTATCGAATACTCAGGGTCTACTATAAACACTAGTAAGGTACACATCAATAACCTGTATATCAAATATACCCTTGTTCACTATGCCATCCTTCTTATCCACCAAATATTCAGGGTATTTCTGTTTCAAGTGACCATTTCCTTTGTAGTGTAAGCACACAGTTTCAGGCTTTAGTTCAGCTTTGGGCTTCTTCATGGGAGTGAAAACTTGCTTGTCATTCTACTTGAAGTTCCCTTTCTTTTCCTTTGCCCTTTTCTTGAAACTAGTGATCTTGTCAACCATCAACACTTGATGCTCTTTCTTGATTTCTACCTTCGTTGATTTCAACATCACGAAGAGCTCGGGAATCATTTTCGTCATCCCTTGCATACTATAGTTCATCACAAAGTTCTACTAACTTGGTGATGGTGACTAGAGAACTCTGTCAATCACTATCTTATATGGAAGATCAACTCCCACTTGATTCAAGCGATTGTAGTACCCAGACAATCTGAGCACATGCTCACTAGTTGAGCGATTCTCCTCCATCTTTTAGCCATAGAACTTGTTGGAGACTTCATATCTCTCAACTCGGGTATTTGCTTGAAATATTAACTTCAACTCCTGGAACATCTCATATGGTCCATGACGTTCAAAACGTCTTTGAAGTCCCAATTCTGAGCCGTTAAGCATGGTTCACTAAACTATCAAGTAGTCATCATATTGAGCTAGCCAAACGTTCATAACATCTGCATCTGCTCCTCAATAGGTCTGTCACCTAGTGGTGCATTACGGACATAATTCGTCTGTGTAGCAATGAGGATAAACCTCAGATCATGGATCCAATACGCATCATTGCTACTAACATCTTTCAACACAATTTTCTCTAGGAACATATCAAAATAAACATATGAAAGCAACAACGCAAGCTATTGATCTACAACATAATTTGCAAAATACTACCAGGACTAAGTTCATGATAAATTTAAGTTCAATTAATCATATTACTTAAGAACTCCCACTTAGATAGACATCCCTATAATCCTCTAAGTGATCAAGTGATCCAAATCAACTAAACCATGTCCGATCATCACGTGAGATGGAGTAGTTTCAATGATGAACATCACTATGTTGATCATATCTACTATATGATTCACGCTCGACCTTTCGGTCTCCGTGTTCCGAGGCCATATATGTATATGCTAGGCTCGTCAAGTTTAACCAGAGTATTCCGCGTGTGCAACTGTTTTGCACCCGTTGTATTTGAACGTAGAGCCTATCACACCCGATCATCACGTGGTGTCTCAGCACGAAGAACTTTCGCAACGGTGCATACTCAGGGAGAACACTTCTTGATAATTAGTGAGAGATCATCTTAAAATGCTAACGTCAATCAAAGCAAGATAAGATGCATAAAGGATAAACATCACATGCAATCAATATAAGTGATATGATATGGCCATCATCATCTTGTGTTTGTGATCTCCATCTCCGAAGCACCGTCGTGATCACCATCGTCACCGGCGCGACACCTTGATCTCCATCGTAGCATCGTTGTCGTTTATGCCATCTATTGCTTCTACGACTACCGCTACCGCTTAGTGATAAAGTAAAGCAATTACAGGGCGCTTGCATTTCATACAATAAAGCAACAACCACATGGCTCCTGCCAGTTGCCGATAACTCGGTTACAAAACATGATCATCTCATACAATAAAATATAACATCATGTCTTGACCATATCACATCACAACATGCCCTGCAAAAACAAGTTAGACGTCCTCTACTTTGTTGTTGCAAGTTTTACGTGGCTGCTACGGGCTTAGAAAGAACCGTTCTTACCTACGCATCAAAACCACAACGATAGTTTGTCAAGTTGGTGCTGTTTTAACCTACGCAACCCGCCAGCCACCTGTGTGCAAAGCACGTCAGTAGAAACAGTCTCGCGTAAGCGTACGCATAATCTCAGTCCGGGCCTCTTCATCCAACAGTACCGCCGAACCAAGGTATGACATGCTGGTAAGAAGTATGACTTGTATCGCCCACAACTCATTTGTGTTCTACTCGTGCATATAACATCTACGCATAAAACCTGGCTCGGATGCCTCTGTTGGGGAACGTAGTAATTTAAAAAAATATCCTACGTACACGCAAGATCATGGTGATGCATAGCAACGAGAGGGGGAGTGTATCTTCATACCCTTGAAGATCGCTATGCGGAAGCGTTTATCAACGCGGTTGATGTAGTCGTACGTCTTCACGATTCGACCGATCCATGTACCGAACGCATGGCACCTCCGAGTTTTGTACATGTTCAACTCGATGACGTCCTCGCCTTCTTGATCCAGAGAGACGGGCGAAGTAGTAGATGAGTTCCGACAGCACGACGGCGTGGTGACGGTGTTGGTGAAGAAGAATCTCCGCAGGGCTTCGCCTAAGCACTACAGAAACTATGACGGGGGATAAACTAGAGGGGACGGGGTTGCCGGCACACGGCTTGGTGTTTCTTGATGTGTCTTGGGTGCTAGCCCTACCCCTCTATTTATATGTTGAGCCTTGGGGTCGAAACTTGGAGTAAAAGCCTCCTGAAAGTCGGTTTTGCCCGAAAGGCAAGAGTCTGGACTCCGCAAAACTTCCTTTTGCGCTTTCCAAAAACCTTGTGGGCTTTCCCCTTTGGCCCAAATAACGTGTTCTTGTACCCAAACATTTCGGGAAACATCCGGAACCCCTTCAGGTGGATTCCGGAACCTTTCCGGAGATCAAACACTACTATCCACATATCAATCTTTACTTCCGGACCATTCCGGAGTTCCTCGTCATATCCGTGATCTCATCCAAAAACTCCGAACAACATTCGATCACCAACATACATAACTCATAGTACTATATCGTCAACGAACGTTAAGTGTGCGGACCCTACGGGTTCGAGAACTATGTAGACATGACCGAGACACATCTCTGGTCAATAACCTATAGCGGGACCTGGATGCCCATATTGGCTCCCACATATTCTACGAAGATCTTTATCGATCACACCGCATAACAACATACGTTGTTCCCTTTGTCATCGGTATGTTACTTGCCCGAGATTCGACCGTCGGTATCTCAATACCTAGTTCAATCTCATTACCGGCAAGTCTCTTTACTCGTTCTGTAATACATCATCTCGCAACTAACTCATTAGTTGCAATGCTTGCAAGGCTTAAGTAACGTGCATTACCGAGAGGGCCCAGAGATACCTCTCCGATAATCGGAGTGACAAATCCTAATCTCTAAATACGCCAACCCAACAAGTACCTTCGGAGACACCTGTAGAGCACATTTATAATCACCCAGTTACGTTGTGATGTTTGGTAGCACACAAAGTGTTCATCCGGTAAACGGGAGTTGCATAATCTCATAGTCATAGGAACATGTATAAGTCATGAAGAAAGCAATAGCAACATACTAAACGATCGATTGCTAAGCTAACGGAATGGGTCAAGTCAATCACATCATTCTCCTAATGATGTGATCCCGTTAATCAAATGACAACTCATGTCTATGGCTAGGAAACTTAACCATCTTTGATCAACGAGCTAGTCAAGTAGAGGAATACTAGTGACACTCTGTTTGTCTAAATATTCACACATGTACTAAGTTTACGATTAGTACAATTCTAGCATGAATAATAAACATTTATCATGATATAAGGAAATAAATAGTAACTTTATTATTGCCTCTAGGGCATATTTCTGATGGTTGATGATGACGATGGTGACAGATTCCCCCTCCGGAGCCCCGAACGGACTCCAGATCAGCCCTCACGAGAAAGATTAGGGCTTGGCGGTGGCTCCTTATCGTAAAACATGATGAATCCTTCTCTTTGATTTTTTTTCTCTTCGAACGTGATTATATAGAGTTGGAGTTGAGGTTGGTGGAGGTCCAGGGGACCCACGAGGCTGGGGGCGCGCCCTAGGGGGGTGGACGCGCCCTGCACCCTCGTGGATAGGGTGTGGGCCCCCTTACGCTTATTCTTTCGCCAATGTTGTTTATTAATTCCAAAACGTGTCTCCGTCGATTTTCAGGTCATTCCGAGAACTTTTATTTCTGCACAAAAATAACACCATGGGAATTCTGCTGAAAACAGCGTTAGTCCGGGTTAGTTCCATTCAAATCATGCAAGTTAGAATCCAAAACAAGAGCAAAAGTGTTTGGAAAAGTAGAGACGTTGGAGAAGTATCAGTCGCTTCCCGCTGCTTGGCCTGGCCAAATTTGACCTTTAGTACCGGTTAGTGGCTCCAATCGGTACTAAAGGTCCATCCTATATAAGCAACGCTGACGAAAATTTCAGTTTCTTCTCCTCTTCCTCTGCTTCTTCAACCTTGTCACGCCGTCACCCGTCCCCGGCGCCTCCCCGGCCTATCGCCGCTCCCGTCACGCGCGGCTACTGTCGCCGTCCCCATCGCCGCGCCCGTCCCCGTCATTACACGCCGCCCCCGGCCCGTCCCCGTCGCGCGCGTCCCGCCCCAGCCCGTCCCCGTTGCTGCCACCCGTCGTCGACCCCGTCGCCTCACATCGCCGGTTGTCACCCAGCTGTAAGACCGTCCCTGCCGCGCCATGGCCGCCCTCACACACACACTCAGTACACACGACACACACACAGAGAAAATGTTAGATGATTAGATGAATTAGCTAGATATTAATGTCAAATGTTAGATGAATTTTATGAATTAGCTAGATATTAATGTTAGATGAGTAAGTTTTTTAATTCTTTTAGTTATAAACGAATTAGATATATTAATGTTAGATATTAGCATGAATATATATAAACTTCAGGTTGTTATCAATTTGATGATATTGTTCAAAATGAATGCCCACGATAAACTCTATTGACAAATCTAACAACTCGCGATGAACACAAAGGCCAAGATAGCAAAAATATTGACTCCATTACAATATTTTCTAAGGCATCAAATGTTAATAATAGATCATAACTCATAGGAATAACCAACCTGGTAAAGTTTATTCTAGCCGGTCTTCTAAATTTTCCTATCAGCAGTTTTCTACAAATTAATAGAACTAGTTGAATTCTATATGAGATTTGAATTAGTAAGTTCTTAGTTGAATTAGTAAGAAAATTAGTAAGTGCTTATTTGAATTAGTAAGAAAATAAATTATTTTTATTTATAGTAAGTGCTTAGTTGAATTACTACAAAGTTGAGTCATCTATTTTGGAATGGAGGGAATAGTTGTGTAGAGGAATATAATGGAAAAGGTCATACTGTTTCAATGGATAGGTAAACATTAAAAAATGTCATCCATTTAATACTCGAACAAAGGACAGTTCCTTACTATGTTTAGAAGAATAGCTTTATACTCCCTCCGTTTCTTTTTGGTCTTCATATAAGATTTGGTCAAAGTCAAACTTTGTAAAATTTAACCAGCTTTATATGAAAAGATATCAACACTCACACTATGAAATCAATGTTATTAGATGCATTATGGAATTAATTTTCATAACATATAAATTTTGTATGGTAGATGTTGATTTTTTTCTATGAAGTTAGTCAAACTTTATAAAGTTTGACTTTGACCAAATCTTATATGCAGACTAGAAAGAAACGGAGGTAGTAATAAAGAAACGTCAGGCAACTGGCAGCCACCCTTGTGCGCTAAAAATTGCAATGGTGCAAAAACAATTAAGTGGTATACATACTGTCATGTTTGGTTTGCATGAGTGTTTTATCAATTTAACGGATTTATATGGTACGATCTTATATATAATCTTATTTATTAGGTTCGTTAATTGGCTCAGTGATGTACACTTGATAACCGCAGATAAGTACGTACTCGTAGTAGCTAGCTAGCAATGATTCAGTCGTGCCACATGCTCGCTTACAGGCCGCCATGCATGTATCTTCTCCGATGGACAGAAGTTCAAATATGACTTGGTGTCTCACACTCAAATTAATTTCTGAAACGGCTTATCCATGGAAAGAATCTCTCGCACAAATGACTAGAACAGCAGCTGATCGATGTTAGGTACGAGCAAACAAGTATATTGTAGTAAGATAAACTCACATTTAGTGCAAGTTGTGCAATGCGAAAAGGTCACAACACTATTTAAAAAATAATAATAGACCACTAGCAGAACAGTTGGTCTATACTTTGTTCTAATGTGCCATGTTGCGAGAAAAATAAAACCAGCCACCTACGATTAGAAATATTGTAATTCTCGTGAAACAACGATTATCCTGCGATTCCCTGCTTCTAGCATGCGCTTCCTATCACCAGGCCACTAAGTCGGAATTTCCAAGCGTAGCTTTTTCTTTCCCCTCTCGCAAGGCGACTAGGGAAAGCATTTCTCCCTTCGATCTTCCTCGGGTGAGCCCGTGGATTCGCCTCCACTCCACCTGCCGTTTTAGCGGCCGATAGCGGTCGGGAGGGTATTTCTGGTGCCTCGGCTTATATAGGTAGGGTTTTGGTTCTTGCAAGGGCGGCGCTCGAACGGATGGCGGAGCTTCTTCTTCGAGTCAGTCTTCCGGGCTCCCATTCTCCTCAAGTTCGTTCCTGGGGATCGATTAGACAAAGCTCCAGCATGGATTCCTGCCAGCTCCTTGAACGACGAGGTTTGGCTTTCTTGTCGTGCATACGCAATAGCAAGATTTTCTGTTAGATTCTTCAGACCAATTCAAGGATTCGATGGCGACTACTGGGACTCCCGAACTCTGGTCCTTAAGGGCACGTGCAAAAAGACATCCCGGTTGTCATCGACAAGGTAAGGCCGAATCCGGTATATGAGCGACAATAGCGACGCGTCGGCAGCTCATTCTGGCGGCGGCAATGGTCGTTCGGTTGTCCATGAACCTCGATGTAATTTTTATGATGTTTGGGGTGCTCTGTACTTCCAGTGAATCTTTATAATAGATATGATATTTTCGTAAAAAAAAGTCAGAATTTCAGAAAACCGGCCGGTTTCCAAAAATTTTGTTTGAAAGAAACCTTGCGATAGTACAACAGCCACCCATGACGGGACGCTGCGATCAACCTAAGCGCCCGCCTATATAAGCATCAGGTCCGTGATTGCCTCCCACACTTGAAGGGTCTGAAGATAATCTTCATCTTCACCGCCCACACGCCGTAGTTGGCGTCGGTGAGCATCGGGTACTGTATGGGGATGTTGCCGTGCGACAATACGTTGGCACCGCCCCTTCCTCCACCACTGGTCGCTGAATTTCCGCCCTAGTTCACCTCATCGACGTTCTTGTTCACGTTGGAACCGCCGTTGCCGGACTTGTTCGGCTTGGAACCGCCGTTGCCGGACTTGGAGTTGACCCACTCCTGATCGTTGTCCCCCATCATAGATCATAGATCGTTGAGGCTTGAGATACCAATTATTGGCTTTATAACACTAGATCAATTCACCAGGGAGCTACAATGTGTATCTGCAGCAAACCTATCAAGCAAGCAAGCCACCATTAGTATTTTATCAATTTAACGGATTGACATGGTATGTTGTGTATATAATTTGATTTATTAGGCTCGTTAATTTGTTCAATGATGTATAGTTCATAATCGAGGATAAGAACTAGCAAGCTAGCAATAATACTGCTCGCGTACCACAATTATGTTTCTTCAATGATCATGATTGAGATGGAGATTATTTAGAGCTACTTTATATTCAGTTTGTTCATAAGAGTGAACAATTACATTATTCCAGGTTTGTTGCCAGCATAGTTGCAATTTTAACAATGGTTGCTGCCAGCTGCCTGCCGTTCAAGTACTATAAAGGATTGCCTCTCAGTGCAGCAGCGCACACCGCCCATGAGAGCGATGCGACAGCTATGGCGAGGTTCACCGCGGCACATCCAGTGCTCGTGCAGGCGAAGTACGGAGTTTTTGCCAGGACACGCAGAGCACGAAGAAAGAAGATGCAACGGCCAGCAGCCGTTGCCCAAAATGGCAATGGTGCAAAAAAGATTAGGTGGTATATACGCCGGCATGTTCGATAGACACGACTTCATCATTTTAACAGATTGATACGGTTGTATATGTAATTTATTAGATTCCTTAATGATTTAACCCCTATGTGCTTTCCCTAAAGTTGCAAAACACGCTGTCAAAACTGCGTTAGGAAGGATTTTCTTGACGTGCCAAGGCTAGTTCTGTATTTTTTTTGAACACAGTACAAAAGCAAGCGGTATGACGTGCCAAGGATTCTCTAGCACAAATGACTAGCACAACAGCTGATCGATGTTAGGTATGAGCAAACAAGTACTCTCTCCGTTCCAAAATAGATGACCCAACTTTGCACTAACTGGTCATCTATTTTGGAACGGAGGGAGTACATTATAGTAACATAAACTCACATTTAGTTCAAGTTGTGCAATGCGAAAAGGACACAACACTATTTAGCAGAATAGTTGGTGTATACTTTGTTCTAATGTGCCATGTTGCGAGAAAAAAAAAACACCACATAGAAATAAAAAAATGTAAATCTCGTGAAACAGGGATGGAACCCGCGACTCCGTGTCATTAGCATGCGCTTCCTTTGAACCAGGCCACTAAGCAAGTTCTACACACGTGTGCATACATTTTCTCTTTGACCTTGTTCACTTATTTAAATTCAAAACAATTTGATTTTTTCAGACGGTATTTCATTGTTTCGCGAATTTCCAAAAATCTCGTTTGAAAAAAAAAACCTGCGACAGTACATCAGCCACCCACGACGTGCTGCTGCGATGGAACTAGCTAGGCGCCTGCCTATATAAGCATGAGGTCCGGTGCATGTATTCCAGATAAGGATACAACCTGAGCTAATCAAGATGGCTTCCTCCACGCCTTACCTTGTCCTACTCTTGTGCCTCACCACTTTCCTGCAGGCATTGCTTGCTGCGGCAAAATACCCACCGCCGCCGCCCCCGCCGTTTGAGCTGCCGGAGTCCGAGGTGAGGGAGAGGTTCTCCAAGTGGGTGATCAAGTACTCAAAGCACTACTCGTGCCATGAGGAGGAGGAGATGCGGTTCCAAGTCTTCAAGAACAACACCAACGCCATCGGCCAATTCGACCAACAGAATCCTGGCACCGTCGTCGGTCGCGGGTTCCGACCAACTGGGTTTCAGGTCCGTGGCTCGGGCGGGGTCCGTATGAACAGGTTCGGCGACCTCAGCCCCAGGGAGGTCATCCAGCAGTTCACCGGGCTCAACACCACCAGCTTCAATGCCACGTCACCCACCTACCTCCCCTACCACTCCTTCAAGCCCTGCTGCGTTGACTGGCGCTCCAGCGGCGCTGTCACCGGCGTCAAGAATCAAGGCACTTGTGGTAAGTGGTCAAGCTATACTTTCTACTAGCAGATTTAGTTATATACTCATGCATGCTCATGGTTGCTCAATGAATTACTCGTGTCGTCGTGCGGATGGATAAAATTGTAATATGGCAGGATCATGCTGGGCATTCGCGGCGGTGGCGGCGATCGAAGGCATGAACAAGATTAGGACAGGGGAGCTGGTGTCGCTGTCCGAGCAGGTACTCGTGGATTGCGACACACGGAGCGGCGGCTGCGGCGGCGGCCACTCAGACTCGGCTATGGCCCTCGTGGCCGCCCGTGGTGGCATCACGTCGGAGGAGAGGTACCCATACGCCGGATTCCAGGGAAAGTGCGACATGGACAAGCTCCTCTTCGACCACCAGGCGTCCCTCAAGGGCTTCAAGGCCGTGCCACCCAACAACGAAGGTCAGCTGGCGATTGCCGTGGCCATGCAGCCCGTGACGGTCTACATTGACGCCAGCGGTTTTGAGTTCCAGTTCTACTCCGGCGGCATCTACCGTGGCCCCTGCTCCGCCAATGTGAACCATGCCGTCACCATCGTCGGCTACTGCGAGGGTCCTGGCGAGGGAAACAAGTACTGGATTGCCAAGAACTCATGGAGCAACGACTGGGGTGAACAAGGATATGTCTACCTCGCAAAGGACGTGCCTTTGTCCACGGGCACATGTGGCCTCGCCACCTCGCCCATCTACCCCACGGCTTGACCACAGGCAGCACTATGTGTGATATCTAAGGAATTGCTTCCGTTTCGTTGTGATAATGCTAAATTACTATTTTTGTTATACTTCCCTTTAATTTGATCAATAATCGGTAGACCGTGCGTGCGATAGCATGGCCTGAGAGTAATAAATCTTCGTGTGAATTACACTTTCTACAAGTTAATTGTACATTTGTGAGACATATTTACCGATTTAGCAGATGTTGCATCGAAATGTCCCATCTAAAAAACATTGTACCAGATTTTACTCCATTTTAGCATTTCGCCTATTATTAGATATGACCCGCATGTTAGGTAGGTACTTTAACAACAATGTGTAAAGATCTGACGACAGGATTGACAATCATGTCTAGCCTTCTCTTCTCCATGTGTTCCACTCCTCGCCATCGTTGTGGTATCCTCTAACCACGATAATCGCCGCACACATTTTACAATCGACACCCATGAGACAAACATTGTACAAAGTTACTAAAATAGAGTAATCTAGACGAATGTTCATGAAATGAGTTAACTGGTTCCACAAGTTTATTGTACAAAGTTATTAAAATAGAGTAATAAATCTTCGTGTGAATTACACTTTCTACAAGTTTATTGTACATTTGTGACACATATTTACCGATTTAACGGATGCCGTGTCGAAATATCCCATCTAAAATACTTTGTACCCGATTTTACTCCATTTAGCATTTTGTCTATTATTAGACATGACCCGCATGTTAGGTGGGAGACCGGATCTGAGCCTCGTCCCTGTCCTGGCTGCGTCCTGCCGCCCAAATCGGTGGGTGCGCAATGTCCAGACAGGCCTGGCCCCGGCGTCAGCTGGCCAGATCGTGTTGATGCGGGACATCGACGTTCTGTGTGGCATCCGGTCTGCAGCTCCTCTTCGATCTATCGACGAGTTCCGGACTTCTCCTTCGAAGGAAAACAAGTGGACACCTTGATTGGATAAGGACCATTTCTATGCACCCGCAACATCAGCTTAACCAGCATCATTGGGGTATCGCGAAGCTCTGTTTTTTATGACACCTTGGGACATGTCTGCACCAAGATTTCGAAATAATCAATACATGCGCAGAATGCCATAACGTGATTGGAGGACCTGCAAGTGGCGAAGGTGGGGTCTTGGATGCGACAAAGACTTCACTTGACAGGCAGCTGTTCAAACTTGGCTTGCGTGAAATGTTCCCGTCCAGACCGGCACGAGTTCCTGTGAGCCTGGTGGTACATGACCTGTAGTAGTAGCCTCCGCAAGTAAGGGAGGCAACATTGAAGGACTTCTTGGTTGGTGTTGCTCCTTTGAGTACCGAGTCGTGATTTACAGGGTGAACATCCAAGGTATGGCCTTTATTGGTTGTGACTGGCAATAGTCTTGTTGAAGCCATTGTTTTTGGGAATGCAGTCTTTCCTCAAGATGAAAGCCTACGATCTTTCATCAGGTAACCTCAAGGTTTGTGCATTGTTTTCTTCCTGAAGGCGTTGCTTTTGGATAACGTTTTTTATAGTCCGGGTGCTGTGTTCGGTGGTGGTTAGTGTGCTGCTACTGCTGGAGATTGATCACCGTGACAGGGTCTTATTTTCCTTTTTTCCAGGGCCGGTCCTGAAATTTTGGGGGCCTGGGGCGGAACTAGAAACTAGGGCCTCTTAATATAAATAAACATCGAAATAATAATCAACGTTTTAGCATCATCTTTTGACGTCAAGAACTTGTGTAATTATTTAGCCGGTTGATTTTATGAGGGAAATATACAATTATAAATACAACTCACATCAAGAAACCAAGATTATATCTTCCTCCCTTGAATTTGAAATCTGAACCTGGAAAATACATAGGAGCTCCTGGGTGCTCCACACCCCTATACAAATATTAAATGTGTAAAATACCAAAAAATCAAAAAAAAATCTGAAATTTGGGGATATCAAACATAGGTTTCCAATTTACCCTCATGTGAAATTTCATGTAAAAATACGAGAAAACATACCCATGGCGAAGGGAATACTGTCTGAACAAAAATCTATCCATATAGTTTTTTCTACACATAGGAATTTTTTTGTCTTTTTGGTCACGAATACATTTTCTGGTATTTTTTCACAAAATTTCACACGAGAGTAGATCGGAACCTAGGTTTGATATCCCAAAATCCTAGTTTTTTTCCAAATTTCTTGGGGTTTTTAATTTAATGTTTGTATAGGGGCGTGGAGCACCCAGGTGCTACAAATGCGCTTCCCTATGAACCTTGTCAAGTTTACCAAATCAAGTAAACAAGCATACTGGGATGATCAACATGAAATCATCTACAACTTTCATGTTGTGTTAAAACATTGGTTCTTCATATAAATAGACTAGTTCTTTCAAAATATAAATTTACTAAAATCTGGTAATTCATTTTTTTACAAACTGAAATCTGAAAATTCTAGTATAGCAGCACTGTTTGGGTATACCTAAAAATCCAAATTGAGAAAATTTAGTTTTACCGGAAAGCTATCGATAATCATTACAACTTCAATGCTGATGTCATCTCAAAAATATATATGAATTAGTGCCAGATTTTCAAACACTAATCTTCTCTGATGATCCAGATACCAAAATAACTCTGGGTATCCACTTAGATCGACAAACTAAGTATTTTTTTGAACAATCTAAACTAAGTACTTAGGAACTCGAGAATAGATTCGCAAAAAAAGAAGTAGATAATAGAAAAGAGGTTACCATTGATCTCTAGAGCATCAATTCAAAATTAATTGATCATTTTAGATTCATCCGTTCCTTATCTGCTATTGTCAGTATTCCTAGCGGCCGCTTGTGTCTGGCAGGAGGCGCCCTACGATACCCACGTCCGCGAGTGCATCGAGCGCCTGGAGACTGGAGTGAAGCGGCATGATATGTCTCCAATGTATTTTTTTATTGTTCCATGCTATTATATTATCAATCTTGGATGTTTATATTCATTTTATAGCAACTTTATATCATTTTTTGGGACTAACCTATTGACCTAGTGACCAGTGCCATTTGATGTATTTTGCTTGTTTTTTTTACTTCACATAATATCATTACCAAACGAAGTCCAAATGCCATGAAACTTTTTGATGATTTTTTCTGGAAAGAAGACAACTTGGGAGCCAAGAAAGTGCACAAGGGGAGGCCCATGGGGCCCACAAGGCACCAGGGCACACCAGAGGCCCCTGGTGCGCCCTAGTGGGTAGTGGGGCCTACATACCCCCTCTCCACCGCCTATCAGCTCTATAAATACTCTAAAATTGCCAAAACCCTAGGGGAGCAGAGAGATAAGAGTTTCCACCGCTGCAAGTTATAGAACAACGAGATCCAATCTAGAGGACTTTTCCGGCACCTTGCCCGAGGGGTCAAAGATCACGGAGGGGTTCTTTATCAACACCCTTGCCCGTCCGTTGATTGATGAGTAGTTTACCACAGACCTAAGGGTCTATAGGCAGTAGCTAGATGGCTTCTTCTCTCTTTTTGATCTTTAATACAATGTTCTCCTCGATGTTCTTGGAGATCTATTTGATGTAACTATTTTTTGCAGTGTGTTTGTTGGGATCCGATGAATTGCGATTTTATGATCACATCTATCTATGAATATTATGCATGATTATTATAGCCTCATAGTTCTTCTCGGAAACATTGGTTTGGTTTGGCCTACTAGATACGTTGGTCTCATAACTGAGATAAATATTAATCATTGTTGTGTTGCATCATGCTCTCCTCTTCGAGGAAAAAACCGACGCAGATACAAGCAATCAGGAAGAATTTCTGGCACCATTGCCGGTGAGGATAAAGTCTACATCTATTAGGTACACAATCACAAATCTCGTCTCCTTGCAATTTACTTTATTTGCCATTTACCTCTCATGTTCATCTCCCCGACTTCTAGAATGTTTTCAGAAAAATATCTGCCTTTTGATTTGCCTTCTTTTCGTTTGCCTTTTTTCATTTGATCTTATGTTTGCTTGATTACCCCTTCGAACCTATCACCATGAGTGATTTTGGTATGGTAGAAACAGATGATGGCAGAACTCCTAAAATTGGACGTTCTGGTAATCTGGATGCTAAATATTTTGTTTTGGGACAAGGGAATGTTATAGGGAAAGAACCCATCCAAGAATTCTTTAATTGTGTTGGAACTTTGACTTGTTATGATGCTCCTATACTTAAAAGAACTAAAATGTATGCGGAAGCTATTTCAGCACTAGTTCTGAAACTTGAGAATAGATTTATCCATACTCATCCAACCTTGCAAATATTGTTTTATGAATTACCTGTTATAGAAGGCCTTAGAGTTAAGAAGATAGCCAAGCTTGTCGTTATGAATGAATTTGATCATATAGTGCGGGAAGCTTGGGAGATCTTTGATTTTTATGGTATGAACTATGAAAAAACGGTGATAGAGGAGATCCTTTACAATAGTGATTACGTTTTAAGACATTTTCTTGGCAATAATCAAATCTTTGATGAGAACCTTAAAAAGGAAATTCCTGTTTTGGATATGATCCAACAAGTTTTCAATGATGTTAATCAACAATATTCTTGGATTGTTGCCGGGAATCAAAGGGGATATGTAGAGGGGCAACTTGATAATGCTACAATTTCTATGGTAATGTATTTCAAGTTATATTTGAAAAACCTCCTGAGAAAAACACGTCTATGGAAAATAAGAAGAAAGATGATAATACTTTAATCTATGCATTATGCCTAGTTAGGGGCATAAAACAATAGCGTTTACTGGGAGGCAACCCAATGAATAAAATTTATTTTTCACTTTTCTTTCTGTTCTTGACTTAGTGTTTGTGCCAAGTAAATCCTTTAGGGTCATGTTTATTGATAGTTGATTTGATCTTGTTGGAAAACAGAAACTTCTGCGTCCAGTAGCAAAATTTTAGAAAATCACACAAGTGACGGAAGTGTCTAAATGTTTTTAAAAATATTGATATACAAATCACACAAGTGACAGAAGTATGGTAAATTTTCATATTGCTACAGACTGTTCTGTTTTTGACAGATTCTGTTTTCGTTGCATTGTGTGCTTATTTTGATGAATCTATGGACTATATCAGGGGGTATAAGCCATTGTGAAGTGATAATACAGTAGGTATAATGCAATAATAAACAATGAATGGTTTGCAACAGTATTTAAAGTGGTGATTTGCTTTATTATACTAACGGATCTAACGAAGGTTTTTGTTATGTTTTGTGTGATTGAAGTTTTCAAGTTTTGGGTGAGAGCACGATGGATGAAGGAATAAGGAGTGTCAATAGCCTAAGCTTGGGGATGCCCCAAGGTAATATTCAAAGAGTACCAAGCAATTAAGTTGTGGGATGCCCCGGAAGGCATCCTCTCTTTCTTCTAACGACCATCGGTAATTTTACTTGCAGCTATATTTTTATTCGTCACATATCATGAGTTTTGGTTGGAGCGTCTTGTATTATATGAGTCTTTGCTTGTTTTGCTTTTTAGTCTGTCACAATAATCCTTGCTGCACACACCTATTTGAGAGAGCCATAATTATGCTATGCTTTGTTAGAATTGCTCTATGTGTTCCACTTAAATTTTTTGAGCTATGGAATTGCTCTAGTACTTCACTTATGTCTTTTTGAGCACGGTGGTTTTTTAATTATAAAGAAATATCCTCTCATTGCTTTAGTTATATTATTTTGAGATATGAAAATTATTTTGAAAGAATAGTTGTGCTCTGATTCTTCACTTAAATTTGTTTGAGAGCTTTGTTAGTAGCAATGTATAAAATTAGTCCCAAAGTGATAGATATTCAAGGGGGATATAATAAAAACTTTCATGAAGATCATTGGATATTAAAAACTTGATTCTTTGCAATAGTTGTGAGATATGATGATAATATGTGAGTCATGTTAATGAGTAATTATGCCTTAGTAAGAATATTGGTGTTAAGGTTTGTGATTCCCTATGCAAGCATGAAACTTTACTAGTTATGCCACGAAATTACATCCTTCTTGTGGTGCATTATTCGGCGTTAGGTATGTTTAATGCTCTTTTATGATAGTTTTCGTTTCTTGGTTGGTTGTTTCTCAATCTATTTGCTAGCCTTCATTTCTATTAAGTTGTGCCAAATGAGTCCACCATATCTACCTATATCCAGTATTTTCATGCCATTCCAAGTAAATTTGTATGTGCCAACTCTAATGTTCAAAATAAATTTCCCTTTTGTGTGCACGTACTACCCATGAAGCGGTAGGGGGTGGCCAATATTTTTCAAGCTAGATATTTTATTCTCAAGATGAGTTTTTATTCACTTGTCATTGCACGAGAGTGTGGCAAAGGTAATAGGGATGTCCAGTCCTGAAATGCAAAAAAAATTATTTATGTTGTTCAATAATAAATTCCTTGGAAAGTGTTGGTATGGAAGGCACCCGTGGATATGGCTAGCCATGGATTGTGAAAGAATGGTGGAAAAAGGAATAAACTTTATTTTCTGTTTGGGAACCGACTATGATCTATCTAGCAGGAAAGTATTGGGAATTCACGGCCGTTTTCTTTGAAGGGAAAAGCATGCCACTCAAAATAATTTCATCTCTCAATTTAAGCTTTGAGCTCTGGCACCTCTACTAGTATATTCTTCCATCTGCGAAGGTTCTATCTATTTACTTTATGCAATTTTTTTATTGAGTCTCCATTTTCTCTTATAAAGCACCAACTGGGAACACTATTATCATGCTTGTGCATAGTTAATATTTGAGTGTGTTTCATGAACGGATCAATAATTGAGCATAATGGGCTAGGGATAGATTTCTTTGGCGTTGATATTTTGAATGAAAAGGTTGCTTGTTGACATGTTTGAGTATTGATGTCTTCATGTCAAATATAGACAATTGCTTTGAATCATCTAAAATTATGATATGAACATGTTAGGCAACATTCCACATCAAAAATTCTGTTTTTATCATTTACCTACTACAACGTATCTATAATTTTTGATTGTTTCCTGCTATTATATTATCAATCATGTCTGTTTTATATTCATTTTATAGCAACTTTATATCAATTTTTGGGACTAACCAATTCACATGTGCCGAGGGCTAGTTGTTGTTTTTTGCTCATTTTTTTACTTTGCAGAATATTAGTACCAAACGAAGTCCAAATGCGATGAAACTTTTTGGTGATTTTTTTCTGGACAGAAGAGAACTTGGGTGCCAAGGAAGTTCCCGAGGGGAGGCCCATGGGGCCACAAGGCACCAGGGCACGCTAGAGGCCCCTGGCGCGCTCTGATGGGTAGTGGGGCCCACAGACCCCCCTGTCCAGCACCTATCAGCTCTATAAATACTCTAAAATCCCAAAAACCCAAGAGGAGCAGAGAGATCAGAGTTTCCACGGCCGCAAGTTCCAGAACCACGAGATCCAATCTAGATGCCTTTTCTGGCACCTTGCTGGAGGGGTCAACGATCATGGAGGGGTTCTTCATCAACAACCTTGCCCCTCCGATGATGTGTGAGTAGTTTACCACAGACCTATGATACGTCCATTTTGCATCATGCTTTTATACCAATATTTATTGCATTATGGGCTGTTATTTCACGTTATGTCACAATAGTTATGGCCATTCTCTCTTATTTTACAAGGTTTACATGAAGAGGGAGAATGCCGGCAGCTGGAATTCTGCGCTGGAAAAGGAGCAAATATTGGAGACCTATTCTGCGCAACTCCAAAAGTCCTGAAACTCCACGGAATATCTTAAAATAAATAAAGAAAAATCGTCGCCAAAGATGAAGGCCAGGGGGCCCACACCCTGCTCACGAGGCGGAACCTCGTGGGCCCCCTGGAGCAACTTTTCAGAACTAATAAAATATACTGGCTAAAGAATCAGCGTCAGGGGCCCCACACACTGTCCACGAGGGTGGGGGCACGCCCCCTCCCCTAGGGCGCGCCCCCTTGCCTCGTGGGCCCCCTGGACATCCACCGACCTCAACTCCAACTCCATATATTTTCTTTCAAGGAGAAAAAATCAGAGAAAAAAGTTTCATCACGTTTTACGATACGGAGCGGCCGCCAAGCCCTAATCTCTCTCGGGAGGGCTGATCTGGAGTCCGTTTGGAGCTCCGGAGAGGGGGATTCGTCACCGTCGTCATCATGAACCATCCTCCATCACTAATTTCATGATGCTCACCTCCGTAAGTGAGTAATTCCATCGTAGGCTTGCTGGACGGTGATGGGTTGGATGAGATTTACCATGTAATCAAGTTAGTTTTGTTAGGGTTTGATCCGTAATATCCACTATGTTCTGAGATTGATGTTGCTATGACTTTGCTATGCTTAATGCTTATCACTAGGGCCCGAGTGCCATGATTTCAGATTTGAACCTATTATGTTTTCATGAATATATGTGAGTTCTTGATCCTATCTTGCAAGTCTATAGTCACCTATTATGTGTTATGATCCGACAACCCCGAAGTGACAATAATCGGGATACTTTTCGGTGATGACCGTAGTTTGAGGAGTTCATGTATTCACTAAGTGCTAATTCTTTGGTTCGGTACTCTATTAAAAGGAGGCCTTAATATCCCTTAGTTTCCATTAGGACCCCGCTTCCATGGGAGGGTAGGACAAAAGATGTCATGCAAGTTCTTTTACATAAGCACGTATGACTATATTCGGAATACATGCCTACATTACATTGATGATCTGGAGCTAGTTCTGTGTCACCCTAGGTTATAACTATTACATGAGGAATCGCATCCGACTTAATTATCCATCACTGATCCAATGCCTACGAGCTTTTCATGTATTTCTCTTCGCTTGTTTACTTTACCGTTGCTGTTGTTACTATTACTACAAAACTGCTACTATTACTTTTGCTACTGTTACCGTTACTTCCATACTACTTCTCTACTAAATACTTTGCTGCAGATACTAAGTTATCCAGGTGTGGTTGAATTGACAACTCAACTGCTAATACTTGAGAATATTCTTTGGCCCCCCTTGTGTCGAATCAATAAATTTGGGTTGAATACTCTACCCTCGAAAACTGTTGCGATCCCCCATATATACTTGTGGGTTATCACACGTATGGTGAACCGTTATGTGATGAAGTTGGAGTATGATTTATTTATTGATTGTCTTATGTGTGGAGGTCGGGATCGCACGATGGTTAACTCCTACCAACCTTTCCCCTAGGAGCATGCGTGTAGTACTTTGTTTTGATTAATTGTAGAGTTTTGCAATAAGTATATGAGTTCTTTATTACTAATGTTGATTCCATGCATTATACGCACTCTCACCCTTCCACCATTGCTAGCCTCTCTTGTGCCGCGCAACTTTCGCCAGTACCAGCATACACCCACGATATACCTTCCTCAAAACAGCCACCATATATACCTACCTATTATGGCATTTCCATAGCCATTCCGAGATATATTTCCATGCAACTTTCCATCGTTCCATTTATTATGACACGCTCCATTATTGTCATATTACTTTTGCATGATCATGTAGTTGACATTGTATTTGTGGCTAAGCTACCTTGATAATTTTCATACATGTCACTCTTGATTCATTGCATATCCCAGTACACCTCCGGAGACATTCATATAAAGTCATATTTTGTTCTAAGTATTGAGTTGTAATTCTTGATTTGTAAGTAAATAAAAGTGTGATGATCTTCATTATTAGAGCATTGTCCCAAGTGAGGAAAGGATGATGGAGACTATGATTCCCCCACAAGTCGGGATGATATTCCGGACTTAAAAAAAGAAAGGCCAAATAAATAAAAAAGAGCAAGGCCAAATAAAAAAATGAGAGAAATAGAGAGAAGGGACAATGCTACTATCCTTTTACCACACTTGTGCTTCAAAGTAGCACCATGATCTTCATGATAAAGAGTCACCTATGTTGTCACTTTCATATACTAGTGGTAATTTTTCATTATAGGACTTGGCTCGTATATTCCAATGAAGGGCTTCCTCAAAGTGCCCTAGGTCTTCATGAGCAAGCAAGTTGGATGCGCACCCACTTAGTTTCATTTTGAGTTTTCATACACTTATAACTCTAGTGCATCCGTTGCATGGCAATCCCTACTCACTCACATTGATATCTATTAATGGGCAACTCCATAGCCCGTTGATAAGCCTAGTTGATGTGAGACTATCTTATCCTTTTTGTCTTCTCCACAACCAGCATTCTATTCCACATATAGTGCTATGTCCTTGGCTCACGCTCATGTATTGCGTGAAGATTGAAAAAATTTGAAAATACTAAAGTATGAAACAATTGCTTGGCTAAAACCAGGGTTGTGCATGATTTAAATATTTTATGTGATGGAGATAGAGCATAGCCAGACTATATGATTTTGTAGGGATAACTTTCTTTCGCCATGTTATTTTGAGAAGACATGATTACTTTGTTAGTATGCTTGAAGTATTACTATTTTTATGTCAATATGAACTTTTATCTTGAATCATTTGGATCTGAAAATTCATGCCACAATAAAGAAAATTACATTGAGAAATATGATAGGTAGCACTCCACATCAAAAATTCTGTTTTTATCATTTACCTACTCGAGGATGAGCAGGAATTAAGCTTGGGGATGCTTGATAGGTCTCCGATGTATCTATAATTTTTGATTGCTCCATGCTATTATATTACCCAGTTTGGATGTTTATGGGCTTTACTTTATACTTTTATATCATTTTTGGGACTAACCTACTAACCGGAGGCCCAGCCCGAATTGCTGTTTTTTCAGTGTTTCGAAGAAAAGGAATATCAAACGGAGTCCAAACGGAACGAAACCTTCGGGAGCGATCTTTTTGGAACAAATGCAACCCAAGAGACTTGGAGTGGACGTCAAGAAGCAGTCGAGGCGGCCACGAGGGTGTGACGCCCTCGATTCAATCGTACACTAATCATACACGCAAATGTGTACGATCAAGATCAAGGACTCATGGGAAGATATCACAACACAACTATAGACACAAATTAAAATAATACAAGCTTTATATTACAAGCCAGGGGCCTCGAGGGCTCGAATATATCAGCTCAAATACAAACGAGTCAGCGGAAGCACCAATATCTGAGAACAGACATGAGTTACACAAGATTGCCTTAAGAAGGTTAGCACAAAAGCAACATTGATCGAAAAGGCAAGGCCTCCTGCCTGGGAGCCTCCTAACTACTCCTGGTCGTCGGTGTCCGTCATGTGGTAGTAGGCACCCTCGGGGTAGTTGCAGTCATCAAAGGTGTCATCTGGCTCCTGGACTCCGTCATCTGGTTGCATCAACCAGAAAGAAAAAGAAAGGGAAAAAAGGGGGAGCAAAGCAACCGTGAGTACTCATCCAAAGTACTCGCAAGCAAGGATCTACACTACATATGCAACATTATCAATGGAAGGTTGTATATGTGGACTGGGTTGCAGAAATGCCAAAATAGAGAGAAGGCCTAGTCCTATCGAAGACTAGCATCTTCAAGAAACCACCATCTTGCAGCAAACAGGAGGGAGTAGAATAGCATAAAGTAGTAGTAGTGTTATCAACTTCGGCCAGAGATTCTTTCTCGACTCCCTACGAGAAAGAAATCCCAGAGCCGTACTATCCAATTGTCATCACAATCCAATTCTCATCATGAGTATCCAGTTCTAGTTGTATCGATCGGGATAGAACTCCGAGTGTCCGTTACCGTAGGACAGGCTATCGATAGATGTTTTCTTCCCTGCAGGGGTGCACCAACTTACCCACCACGCTTGATTAACTCCGGCTGGACACACTTTCTGGGTCATGCCCGGCCTCGGCCAAACAATACGCCGCAACCCGACCTAGGCTTAATAGAGAGGTCAGCACGCCGGACTAAACCTATGCCCCCAGGGATCATGGGCCATCTCCCCGGAAACTCCTGCACGTTGCGTACATGGCCGGTGAGAAGACCTAGCGTCCCTTATACAAGTGAAGGCGTAAGCAGTCAAACCCGGCGCGCGCCGCTCAGTCGCTGACATCTATTAAGCTTCGGCTGATGCATACGATGCAGGACGCCCATACTATGCCCACGTGATGGTTAGTGCTATCAGGCCAGAGGCCCCTCGGATCAAATATCCAAACCGTTAGTGTGTTGGTAGTGCGTTCATGAACAGAGACTCATGAAAGATGTGACCCCGTCGCCCCGTCTCGAGGACTTGCGGCAAGGGCTAAGAATGCTCCGCCACGCCTCGTATTCAGCTCTCGGGTACCCTCCAGGTCAACCCGTCTCCACATCACTCGCGGGTACCCCTCAGGGTCAACCCGCCTTTCCAAGTAACAGTTGTAAAGTCCAAGTATCCGTGTGTCCAAACATCAAGGGGAAAACCCGAGGAATCACCCCTGGTGAGTTCCACTCAATGTAATCATCAAGGTGAACGTAAGAGGAATCACCCCCGAGGTTCACACTTGAGGGGTTGCATGACAGAGTCGTATCGGAAGTGGTTAAGGCAGAATCACCCTCGATGACCACGACCGAGTAACTACACTAGATGGTTAACATTAGAAGTGTTGTAGAGGTCTCACCCTCGGCACTCGATAGTAACCCAGCAGTGTCGAGCAACTAAGGGGAAAGTGATGTGCGGTGAAGGGGCCTGGTCTTCGATCCCGTTGATTGGGTCTTCGATGATGAAGCAGGGGCAACAAGGACAATGTGGGGGTAACTGATGGGTCTCTACTTGACCTATACTAAACGGTTTAGGATAAGCAGGTAGGTAACAACAACAGGTTACAATTAACAGGCTATGCATCAGAATAGGAGCAAACAATAATAGTAGCAAAATCTAATGCAAGCATGAGAGAATGGAATGGGCGATATCAGGATGATCAAAGGGGGGGCTTGCCTGGTTGCTCTGGCAAGGAGAGGTCATCGGTGACGTAGTCGATCACAGGGGCAGCATCGGTCTTGGGGGCTACCAGAGAGAAGAGAGGGAAGAAATAGTAAATATAAAGCAAACATAACATAACAAGACAACATGCAGAGCTAGACATGTTCTAACGCGGTGCTACACGATATCAGCGAGGGGGGAAGTCAACCGGGAATGTTTTCCCGGTTCCGGACCTGTGTCAGACAAATGACCGAAGGGGGAAAGTTCCACGTTCAGCATGCTATGGGCGTGTGACAGATGAACAGACCGCATATTCGGATTCGTTGGATTTTTCTGAGCAACTTTCATATAAAAAACAGTTTCATCGGAGTTACGGATTATTTAATATTAATTTTCAAAGTTTTTAATGTTTTTTCTTGGATTATTGCTAAATTGGGAAAAGAATAAATTGCTATGGGTACACTTTACATTAGGGGCTGAAAGGTGGGGTCCTGTTGACTACCCAGACAGCAGTCAACTAAGACTATTGACTAGTTAAAGGGACCAGGGGACCCGCATGTCATTGACTGGGCTATCCCAGTCAGCAGTTTGACTGGTCAATGGGTTGACTGGGGCCACTTGTCAGTGACTAGACTCAGATAGACTTCAGTTAAGTTACATTAATTAGTAGTGGGGGCCACTAGTCATAGGGCCATCTAACTAATGAAACTAATAATAATAAAAAGGTTAATCCCCAATTATCCGGCCCCAATCTTGCAGTGTCCAGAGGCCACGGTTGGGAGCATGCACAACCGCACGCACAGGTGTCCCGGCGGCCGGTGCCCAGCACACTGGACGGAGGGGGAGTACAGCATGGCCCTGGCCAGCAGGCGTGGTCGACCACGGGCGATGTGGGCGCTGGCCCGCGCGAGGGCGGCTGGGTTGCGACCAGCAGCGGCGCCCGGTGTCAGCCGCAGGCAGTGGAAGGCGCGGGCGGGCGTGGCGCCCGTAGGGCGGCCACGGCGGCAGGCGCGGGGCTGGGGCACGCGGCCACGGCCGCAATGGGGACCGGGGTTCCGCGGACGCGGGGCTGGGCTCGGTTAGGGGGTCGCAAGCACGAAGCATCGGACGTTGCAATGATAAGAATGGGTTTGATCGGGCGCAGCACTATAGCACAAGATCGAGCAAACCTAGAGGCTAGTCATCATCTACATGGGCACAGGAGCACTCCAGTGTGCCTAGCTGGCCCCGGGACGACCGGTAGCCATGGCGGGGAGCACCACAGCGGCGGCGCGTTTTGGCCGGAGCAAAACAAAGACGACGACATGAATATGGCTATGGATCGAAAGCGTTCAGGAAGGGGAAACGTAGCGCAACTCACCGCGAGTCGGAAGAGGAGCTTGAGGAGGTCGGGGATGCAGTGGAGGCGACGAATTCATTGATGGAGCCACGGTGGCCGGAGGTAGAAGACGACGTCAATGTACAAGATTAAGATGGTGGCGATGGCGAGTGTACGAGCCTTCCCCTCTCGATTCGGTCCTCGGGATGGATGAAGTGGACCGTGGCGGTCCTTCTGTGCGTCTTCTCGCGGCGCGGGGAGCATGGTGGTCGCGGCGATGGCGATGGAAACGGCGGTTTCACGTGGGGAGAAGAGACAGAGAGAGCGAGGGAAAGGGGGAGTGGATGAGGAGGAGCGACAGGGCAAGTGGGAGGGGATGAGGGGAGCCCGAGGCGTCGGGGGATCTTATCCTCTCGCCCATGACGCCGGTGAGGCGGTCGGGGGCAACCATGCCCCTGTAGCGACCGCACCACGGGAACAGGAGGAGAAGGAGACCGGTGGGGGTATGTGGGCTGGCTCGGGTGGGGGTGGGCCGAGGCCCGGAGGAGTCAGGGAGTTTTCCTTTTATTTTGCCTTTTTTAAAATTGCAAAACTAAAAGAGTTTTGATAGAAAAGGGACTTGTCAACTAAAGCGAGCACATTAATTCTAAGAGTCGCAAAAAGTTTAAGGCCAAAAGTAGTTGTCCAACTATTTTTAGAAGTTTAAAATGCCAATTTTTAAATGCTGCTGGATCACTAAATAATTTCCAGGGGCACTTTCGAAACCCAAAAGCGGTTGGTTCCAACATGACAATTATCCAGGTATTATTTGCCACACTTTGAACATTTTAGTTTTCATGTTTGGCAAATTGGAATTTTTGACTTTAAATTTTGAGTTTGAATTTGAATCATGATTTGGATCAAGTGAGGATTAACAACAGTAATGTGATGAGATGACACCATTAGCAGGGAATTACTATAGCTTAATTATCCGGGCGTCACAATTCTCCTCCACTACAAGAAATCTCCTCCTGAGATTTAAGGGGTGGAGTAAGGGGGAAAGACTCGAGAAAGACGGAGCTCAACACATGATAGGTACCTGGGGGCTATCTCAATGAACATGGCATAGAGGCATCTCTCAAGTTGAAATTTGAGAAAGACGTCGAGAGCAAGGTAAGGAGTTGTAATAAGAAGCTTCAACCTGGTAGGCAATTGTTCGTTGCCTGAAATAGAGAGTGAATGGGGTTCAGAGCAATGGGAATAATTATTGCATCTGATAACAAAATAGATCACTAAGAATATGGCTCGCGAATTACATATAAAGCCAAGCGCGAGGAATAACTTAGAAAACAGGGATGTATAGAAGAGTCAGGTTTCGATCCTATGGAACTGTGGGTTATGGGCCCACCATGTGGGTTAGAAGTAGGAAGGGTGCTTACATTTGCACGGTCATGATAACAAGGCTGGTCAGAGGTTAGCCTATCAATTATGTTGGCAACAACTTTGGTACCAAGGGCGAGGGACGAAGAGAACGACTTTCCTGCTCGTAATACGAGGCGGACCAATAGGCAAAGTGCTCGTCCATCGGTGGTTACCAGAATGTCATCAACAATAGTAACAGGGTCTTACTGACAGAGTTGTACACCGAGGTGCTTACTTAAGCAGGGATTTATCTCTCTCAGAAAAGTTAGATGACAAGAAAGGAGAAACAAAACAATGGAAATGAAAATGTGATTATTATGATAATCAGACCAATGGAAAGGAAAGATGTTTATATCCGTGTGTATAGTATAACATTCCCAAGGAAAGGCAGAGCATGATAGGGCTCCAACTATTAAACCATTTAGACAAAGGGGCAAGGTATTTATGAGGTTTACCCATACAACAGTGTTTGGATAATTGATCAAGAACAGTTAGCATTGCACTCCCAATGTTCTTGTTGATGATCGGAGTACCACACACATGCTTCGGGATAGTGTTGACATGGTCATCGGGGAAAGGTCAGACTTCGGGTACACAAAGGATCCATCGGAACAACTTATATAGTAAGTCATACAATTTCAGCAAGAAAAAGATGATTTTGTGGCCGGTGGGCTCAGGAAAAATGCATCAAGGGGCAAGGATGGTATTTCTCATCATGAATTCGATTGATAACCTGGAGCAGCTTAGAATGTTGGTGATGATCACGACACATTTGTCGAGAGATTTCCTGAAGATGTAATCGATCAGCGATGACATCAAGTCAAAGGAATGATGAAGCGAAGATCAACGTAAGCTTAGCTCATCGTCAAAAATTGTGCTCCAGGAAGGACCAGGTGGCATAGTTAAAATTTAGCACGATAATGATATAGTCGATCATGCTAGGACTGACTTGAAGGGTTATTAAATTCGTAAGCAACGAAAATAGCTTAGAGCTATTGAATCAGAGTGCGGAATCGATTCACTTATCGGTGTTCTTGAGTGACCAATAACTCGGAACCTGGGGCAATTTGAAATCACTGAGGAGCAATACCAGATGAAGACTCATAGGAGGCAACACAGTTCTTTGTTATTCTCGAGATACCGGAGGGTAATACTCGAAGGAAGGTCAAGATAGAGGTTGCGAAGATGCATTGATCTACAGAAGACAAATGCTTTAACTTTTCCAAGAAATGGAATAAAAGGGGAACAATCATGGTCAGAACCACAGTTTCAAAGGACCAAACATAGTTACCAGATGAACTTATAACAAGGGGATTATTATTATCACAAGAAGCTTCCATGATAAGTTCTACATCGGTTCGATGGGCTTGAACCCACTTCTTCATTGCATAACCTTTCATTCACTCCTCATTTTCGAAGAATTTGTAGTGCGAAAGATTTATCTGGTGAAGCACCCGAAGAGTATGACTCACATCTCTTTAGAGTTCAGATGGATTAGGGAAGCCATAGGTTCAACCCGTATGGGTATCTTAGGAACATATACCACTATGTTCCGGAGCATATAACATCAGCTCAATACCAGAGCATGGTTGAAAATAAGCAGAGGATACAATTTATCAAAGGCATTATGTATCAGGGGAAGAACTCAAGGATTTGAGAATAGGCAGGAATGGTCAGATAATAATCCACCAAAGGATATGGCGGACCACAACGAATCTGATGTGAGTATTGATACTCACCCAGAAGAAGAAAGAATGCAAAGGCATCGGGTTATAGATATAACTGGATAACTTCAAAGCTTGAATAAAAAGGAATTACGATTTTCAAATCAGAAGATCTGAAGCAAAGGCTCTGATCAAAGATAATTGAGTTGAATTGATACAGATCGACAATCAATCAAGGTTTGATTTGACAAGAACAAGCTCATGTTTAGAGTGACGTCTAAGCTAGAAGGATGAATGCTAGGATCTGATTGAGGATTATGAGCACTCGCGACATATTCGATTAAGGGACTCGAAACCATAGTAACAGAGGATGTCAACAAAGATTACTATAAATATGGAATTAACAATAATGTAAGCAAACAAGAATTTCAACAACAATAGGCTGCTGAGGATTTACGGAAGATCGAATGGTATTTTGAAGACTTTTGTGAAATACCTAAACAATTGGGGACGAACAAATCCGTGATAATTGTGAGGAATTATCCGTAAACGTATTCAGGTGGAAAAGGAGCTGCAATGTAGCAGGCACAATGGATTCTCGAAATACATGAAAGTATTACAAGGCATCTTGTAATAACAAGATCAACTGGGGATGACAATATGAATGACAGGTGTATGTAGTTATCCAGAGGGATTTATCGGTGATATGGAATTGCAGTGGCGAAGGGCACAAGGGTTTCCGGAAAGCATCGAAGAGTATCTTCAGAATCCTCTGGCGAAGCAAGTGATCATCTGAAATGACGGGGCTCTCCGAGAGGAAGTGGTTACGAGATCCTAGAGTCAGAGTTAGTAAAATCTTTAACCCGAATAGAAGAGATATCAAAGTCGCAGAGTATAACGAGGAATAAAAGATCCTAATACCACCCAATTGGCGACATGGGCCCGTAAGCCACACAGCCAAGTTAGTAAAATAGTTTTTCATTGCCTAGACTCAACTTTGGCCAAGGAGTTGCAAAGGGGGCTACCTATAGGCAGTCGGCTCTGATACCAACTTGTGACGTCCTCGATTCAATCGTACACTAATCATACACGCAAATGTGTACCATCGAGATCAAGGATTCACGGGAAGATATCACAACACAACTCTAGACACAAATTAAAATAATACAAGCTTTATATTACAAGCCAGGGGCCTCGAGGGCTCGAATACATCAACTAGAATACAAACGAGTCAGCGGAAGCAACAATATCTGAGAACAGACATGAGTTAAACAAGTTTGCCTTAAGAAGGCTAGCACAAAAGCAACATTGATCGAAAAGGCAAGGCCTCCTGCCTGGGAGCCTCCTAACTACTCCTGGTCGTCGGCGTCCATCACGTGGTAGTAGGCACCCTCGGGGTAGTAGCAGTCATCAAAGGTGTCATCTGGCTCCTGGACTCTGTCATCTGGTTGCATCAACCAGAAAGAAAAAGAAAGGGAAAAAAGGGGGAGCAAAGCAACCGTGAGTACTCATCCAAAGTACTCGCAAGCAATGATCTACACTACATATGCAACATTATCAAAGGAAGGTTGTATATGTGGACTGCGCTGCAGAAATGCCAGAATAGAGAGAAGGCCTAGTCCTGTTGAAGACTAGCATATTCGGGAAACCACCATCTTGCAGCAAACAGGAGGGAGTAGCATAGCATAAAGTAAAGTAGTAGTAGTGTTATCAACCTTGGCCAGAGATTCTTTCTCGACTCCTTGCGAGAAAGAAATCCCAGAGCCGTACTATCCAATTGTTATCACAATCCAATTCTCATCATGAGTATCGAGTTCTAGGTGTATCGATCGGGATACAACTCCGAGTGTCTGTTACTGTAGCACAGGCTATCGATAGATGTTTTCTTCCCCGCAGGGGTGCACCAACTTATCCACCACGCTTGATTAACTCCGGCCGGACACACTTTCTGGGTCATGCCCGGCCTCGGCCAAACAATATGCCGCAACCCGACCTAGGCTTAATAGAGAGGTCAGCACGCCGGACTAAACCTATGCCCCCAGGGGTCATGGGCCATCTCCCCGGAAACTCCTGCACGTTGTCTACACGGACGGTGAGCAGACGTAGCCTCCATTATACAAGTGAAGGTGTAACCAGTCCCGCCCGGCGCGCGCCGCTCAGTCGCTGACGTCTATTAAGCTTCGGCACATGCATACGATGCAGAACGCCCATACTATGCCCACGTGATGGTTAGTGCTATCAGGCCAGAGGCCCCTCGGATCAAATATCCAAACCGTTAGTGTGTTGGTAGTGCGGTTATGAGAAGAGACTCACGAAAGATGTGACCCCGTCGCCCCGTCTCGAGGACTTGCGGCAAGGGCTAAGAATGCCCGGCCACGCCTCGTATTCCGCTCTCGGGTACCCTCCAGGTCAACCTGTCTCCACATCACTCGCGGGTACCCCTCAGGGTCGACCCGCCTTTCCAAGTAACAATTGTAAAGTCCAAGTATCTGTGTGTCCAAACATCAAGGGGAAAACCCGAGGAATCACCTGGTGAGTTCCACTCAATATAATCATCAAGGTGAACGCAAGAGGAATCACCCCCGAGGTTCAAACTTGAGGGGTTGCATGACAGAGTCGTATCGGAAGTGGTTAAGGCGGAATCACCCTCGATGACCACGACCGAGTAACTACACTACAGGGTTAACATTAGAAGTGTTGTAGAGGTCTCACCCTCGGCACTCGATAGTAACCCAGCAGTGTCGAGCAACTAAGTGGAAAGTGATATGTGGTGAAGGGGCCTGGTCTTCGATCCCGTTGATCGGGTGTTCAACGATGAAGCAGGGGCAACAAGGACAAGGTGGGGGTCACTGATGGGTCTCTACTCAACCTATACTAAACAGTTTAGGATAAGCAGGTAGGTAACAACAACAGGTTACAATAAACAGGCTATGCATCAGAATAGGAGCAAACAATAACATTAGAAAAATCTAATGCAAGCATGAGAGAATGGAATGGGCGATATCGGGATGATCAAAGGGGGGGCTTGCCTGGTTGCTCTGGCAAGGAGGGGTCGTCGGTGACGTAGTCGATCACAGGGGCAACATCGATCTTGGGGGCTACCGAAGAGAAGAGGGGGAAGAAACAGCAAATATAAAGCAAACATAACATAACAGCACAACATGCAGAGCTAGACGTGTTCTAATGCGGTGCTACACGATATCAGCAAGGGGGGATGTCAACTGGGAATGTTTTCCCGGTTCCGGACCTGTGTCAAACAAATGACCGGAGGCGTGTGACAGATGAACAGACCACATATTCGGATTTGTTGGATTTTTCTGAGCAACTTTCATAGAGAAAACATTTTCATTGGAGTTATGGATTATTTAATATTAATTTTCAAAGTTTTTAATATTTTTTCTTGGATTATTGCTAAATTAGGAAAAGAATAAATTGCTATGGGTACACTGAAGTGTACCCAACTGTTTGCATTAGGGGCTGACAGGTGGGGTCCTGTTGACTGCCCAGACAGCAGTCAACTAAGACTGTTGACTAGTAAAAGGGACCAGGGGACCCGCATGTCATTGACTAGGCTATCCCAGTCAACAGTTTGACTGGTCAATGGGTTGACTGGGGCCACTTATCAGTGACTAGACTCAGATAGACTTTAGTTAAGTTACATTAATTAGTAGTGGGGGCCACTAGTCATAGGGCCATCTAACTAATGAAACTAGTAATAATAAAAAGGTTAATCCCCAATTAGCCGGCCCCAATCTTGCAGTGGCCAGAGGCCACGGCTGGGAGCACGCACAACCGCACGCACAGGTGCGCCGGCGGCCGGTGCCTAGCACACGGGACGGAGGGGGAGTAGGGCGCGGCCCTGGCCAGCAGGCGTGGTCGACCGAGGGTGATGTGGGCGCTGGCCCACGGGAGGGCGACTGGGTTGCGACCAGCAGCGGCACCCGGCGTCAGCCGCAGGAGTGGAAGTGTTGGAATTTGCTAGTAGGCTTTTGGCCCAAAGCCCAACTAAAATTCTGAAATTCTCTTGGCCCATTCATGCACACATGTGAGTGGAGTGAGTGAGGCTAAAGTTTAGCCACAGCTCATAAGTTGAGAGAGTTGCACCTCTTTATAAGGTGAGCTCTCCTGCCACTTGTATGAGCATGAGAAGAGGAGACCTACACACGCGCTCCTCCTCCTCGCTCGCCTCGACACACCACGCCTCGCCTCGTCACGACGTGCCGCGCCGCGGGTTGCGGGATTGAGCCGAGCCGAGGACAGAGCTATGCACGTTGTCTATTTTTTTGCTGCTCGGGAAAAATTAATGAGCCATTAATTAATAAATAATGGACGCGTTAATTACTGAACCGTTTCTGGTTCTTTTGGATCGTGATGACTCGGACGTGCGGTTTACTCCCACGACCTTCCCGGCCCGCGCTATATAGTTAGGCAGACGTCTACCCTAGCTGCCACCGTTTTTCATATGGTTTTTCACCGCCGTTCCAGACCATTGCGCCGCCAATCAAGTCTTCTCCATCCCTCATTTCGGCGTGCAACGGGAGATGGGATAGCAGGCCTCCGGAACCCCGCCTCTCGTGATCCTGTACAGGAGAGGGGCGATCAGGTTTTTGGGGAGCGCACTCATGCGACTGCTGGCAGCAACGACTTCGCGAACGATGAATTCTTCCCCAACCTCAGCAACCTCATCCTCGACGACATGGACGACAATGTCAACGCTGGCGGTGCTGCTCCCACTGCACCGTATGTGATTCTATCTTTCCTGTTCGAGATCATGGTAGAAATCATGTTTCTAGTATGTGCCCTAGATGTGATTTGTTCATCTACTATGCTAGTTCGCATGATTAGTTCAACCTCTGCTACTGTAGTCATGATTTATCTTCTGTTAATTCGGATTAATTCTCGTAGTAATTTGCTCATATTTTCAACAATCCAAAAACCTGATTATAGGCAATTTACTCCGAGTGGTTTTGCTGCGCATCTGAAGCCGCCTGCCTTTAAGGGGGCGCAATATAAGAGGTGGCGCACGAGAGTAGTCTACTGGTTTCAGACCATGGGCTGCTATGATGCGACTAAGGGCAAGCCTGAGGGAGATCTTAATCCAGGACAGCTTGAAGCTTTTGAGAAGATCCATACTCTCTTTAAAGGCGCTCTTCTGGGTATTCTTGATGATTCCATTGTGGATTCGTATATGTCGTTTGACAGCGGCAATGACATGTGGGCTGCCCTCGAGGCCAGGTTTGGTGCCTCGGACGTCGGTAGCGAGTTGTACGTCATGGAGCAATTCTATGACTACAAGATGACTGATGAGCGCTCCGTTGTATAGCAGGCTCATGAGATTGCCAAGCTTAAAGTGTGTATTGCCGGACAAATTTGTTGCCGGAGGCATTATTGCCAAGCTTCCACCTTCGTGGGACAATTTTGCTACTTCCCTGAAACACAAGAGACAGGAGTTTTCCGTTGCGGATCTCATTGGTACTCTTGATGTTGAAGAGAAGGTGAGAGCAAAGGACACACGTGCTCGAATTGCCGAGGGAGCTTCTAGTGCCCACATGGTACAGAAGAAGAACTTCCAGCCCAATAAGTTCAAAAACAACAAGAACAAAACTCATGGGAAAGGCAAGTTTGATACAAAGAACAAGCCATCACATTCTACCAACTTCAAGATGAATTCTCATAAGAAGGGGAAGGGACTTTGCCATGTTTGTGGTGATCCTAATCACTGGGCTCTGAAGTGTCCTAACCGCTTTGAGGAGCGGGAACATGAGGAGGGCGGCAAGTCCGCAAATGTTGTCATCGATGATACTGATATGAAGGAATCAGGGTACGGTATTTTTCCTACCATCCTTTCAGTATTTCAATCCCCTGATTGGTTAATTGACACCGGTGCCAATGTACATGTTTGTGCTAACGCCTCCATGTTTTCTTCTTACCAGGCCACAGGGACTTCTCCCGTGCTGATGGGGAACGGGTCACATGCCATCATTCGAGGTGTTGGTACGGTCGATCTGAAGTTTACTTCGGGGAAGACCGTGCGTCTGAAGAACGTTCATCATGTGCCGTCCATCAATAAAAATCTCGTTAGCGGTTCCCGTTTATGTCGAGATGGTTTTAAGTTGGTTTTTGAGTCCAATAAAGTTGTAATTTCCAAGTGTGGACAATTTGTTGGAAAAGTCTATGAGTGTGGAGGCTTGTTCCGCCTTTCTTTGTCAGATATTTGCACTAAAGTTATTAATAATGTTTGCCACAATAATGAGTCAGATATTTGGCATGCACGACTTTGTCATATTAACTTTGGTTGCATGACGCGGCTAGCCAATATGAATTTAATTCCGAAAATCTCTACTGTCAAAGGCTCTAAGTGCCAAGTATGTGTGCAAGATAAACAACCTCGCAAGTCCCATAAGACTGCAGAGGCAAGAGACTTAGCGCCTCTAGAGCTTATACATTCTGATCTGTGTGAGATGAATGGCGTGTTGACAAAAGGTGGAAAGAGATACTTCATGACGTTGATTGATGACTCCACTAGATATTGTTATGTGTATCTTCTGAAATCAAATGATGAGGCTTTAACTTTCTTCAAAAACTATAAAGCCGAGGCAGAGAACCAACTTGATCGGAAAATTAAACGGCTTAGGTCCGATCATGGTGGAGAGTATTTTTCCAATGAATTCGATTTGTTTTGTGCGGAACATGGTATAATCCATGAGAGGACGCCTCCATACTCACCTTAGTCTAATGGGGTGGCCGAAAGAAAGACCGAACTCTAACTGATTTGGTTAACGCCATGTTGGACACATCGTGTCTTTCCAAGGAATGGTGGGGGGAGGCGCTAATGACCGCGTGTCATGTCCTAAACCGAGTTCCCACAAAGCATAAGACCATGACTCCATTTGAGGAATGGGAAAGGAAAAGGTTGAAACTCTCTTACCTACGTTCTTGGGGTTGTTTGGCGAAAGTCAATATACCAATTCCCAAGAAGCGCAAGCTTGGACCAAAAACCATGGATTGTGTTCTTCTGGGCTATGCTTTTCATAGCATTGGCTATAGATTTTTGATAATAAAATCTAAGGTATCCGACATGCATGTTGGTACGATTATGGAGTCTAATGATGCAACTTTCTTTGAGGACATATTTCCTATGAAGGATTTGTCTAGTTCATCAAATCAGGAGATACCTATTCCATCTACTGAGGAACTCAAGGTAATTCCTGAACCCACCATTGCGATGGAACACGTTGAGAATCCTGTTGAGGGTGACAATGAAACTCCTGTAAGGAGTAAGAGACAGAGGACTGCAAAATCCTTTGGTGATGATTTCATTGTGTACCTTGTGGATGACACGCCCAGAACTATTTCAGAAGCCTATGCATCTCCTGATGCTGACTACTAGAAGGAAGTTGTTCATAGCGAGATGGATTCCATCTTAGCTAACGGGACCTGGGAGATCACTGACCATCCTTATGGGTGCAAACCTGTAGGATGTAAGTGGGTGTTCAAGAAGAAGCGTATACCTGATGGTACAATTGAAAAGTACAAGGCACGACTTGTGGCTAAGGGTTATTCCCAGAAAGAAGGTGAGGACTTCTTTGATACTTACTCACCCGTGGCTAGATTGACCACAATTCGGGTGCTACTATCACTGGCTGCCTCACATGGTCTTCTCGTTTATCAAATGGACGTTAAGACGACTTTCCTCAATGGAGAGTTGAAGGAGGAAATTTACATGGATCAGCCAGATGGTTTTGTAGTACCTGGTCAGGAAGGAAAGGCGTGCAAGTTGTTAAAGTCTTTATATGGCCTTAAACAAACTCCTAAGGAGTGGAATGAGAAGTTCGAAAGAACATTAACTACTGCCGGCTTTGTAGTAAATGATCGTGACAAGTGTGTGAACTATCGCCATAGTGGGGGCTAAGGAGTTATTCTTTGTCTGTATGTCGACGACATATTGATCTTTGGAACCAAACTTGATTTAATCAAGGAGCTTAAGGATTTCTTATCTCATTGTTTTGAGATGAAGGATCTAGGAGTAGCTGATGTTATGTTAAACATCAAGCTGTTGAGAGATGAGAATGGTGGGATCACACTGCTTCAGTCTCACTATGTGGAAAAGGTCTTGAGTCATTTTGGGTATAGCGACTGCACGCCTTCTCCAACTCCATATGATGCTAGTGTGTTGCTTCGAAAGAATCGACGGATTGCTAGAGATCAACTGAGGTATTCTCAGATTATTGGCTCGCTTATGTATTTGACGAGTGCCACGAGGCCTGACATGTCTTTTGCTGTGAGCAAGCTGAGTCGGTTTGTGTCAAAACCGGGAGATGATCATTGGCGTGCGCTTGAGAGAATTATGCGCTACTTGAAGGACACTGCGAGCTATGGGATTCACTACACCGGGTATCCAAGGGTAAAGGAGGGTTATAGTGACTCAAACTTGATATCTGATGCTGATGAGATTAAGGCCACAAGTGGTTATGTTTTTACAGTTGGTGGTGGCACTGTTTCCTGGAAGTCTTGCAAGCAGACCATCTTAACAAGGTCAACTATGGAAGCAGAACTCACAGCATTAGACACTGCCACTATTGAAGCAGAGTGGCTTCGTGAGCTATTGATGGACTTACCTATGGTTGAAAAATCAATAACCCCTATCCTGATGAACTGTGATAATCAAACTGTGATCGTCAAGATAAACAGTTCTAAGGACAATATGAAGTCCTCAAGGCATGTGAAGAGGAGATTAAACTCTGTCAGGAAACTTAAAAACTCCGGAGTTATTACATTGGATTATATCCAAACGTCGAAAAACTTGGCAGTTCACAAAGGGTCTATCATGTAATGTGATAGATAATGCATCGATGGAGATGGGTTTGAGACCCACCGCATGAGTTGTCCATAGTGGTAACCCACTCTAGGTGATCGGAGATCCCGTGAAGTAGAAGTGGGAGACAAGTTGTTAGTCAGGTGAGAGGAGAGTATCCTTATTTTAATTATCCCACTCCGTGAAGATGCAATACTCTCCTGATCTGCATGGCAGGTTGATATCTATCTTAATGTGTTCCAAGTGGCTTATTTGAGTAAGCAAAGATGTTGTCCTGCAGAGCATCTCCTGAGGAACACACTTATATGAATTTGACTGTTAACGTCGCGGTCTGTGAGAAGTGGGTGCTCTCTAATAAATTCATGAAAGGCCCTGGAGTACGACGTATACGCTCGACCCGCGGGGAAGCCTTGCGGCAGCCAAGTACCGGTCAAGAATTTGTGTGAAACCAGTCTCGCAGAAAACTTGTAGTTCAAGGCATAGTCCACTATTCAAGTTGTGATCTAGTGTAGCATAAATCTCTAAGTGGAAGTTCAACTTCACAGTCTCCACTAAGAACCAGTGTATAAACAATGTTTTGGAACCAAATGGTGAAATGTGCCAATGAGACTTTGTGGGGGGTTGTTGGAATTTTCTAGTGGGCTTTTGGCCCAAAGCCCAACTAAAATTCTGAAATTCTCTTAGCCCATTCATGCACACATGTGAGTGGAGTGAGTGAGGCTAAAGTTTAGTCCCACCTCATAAGTTGAGAGAGAGTTGCACCTCTTTATAAGATGAGCTCTCCTACCACTTGTATGAGCATGAGAAGAGGAGACCTACACGCGTGCTCCTCCTCCTCGCTCGCCTCACCACGCCATTCCTCGCCTCGTCATGATACGCCGCGCCGCGGGTTGCGGGATTGAGCCGAGCCGAGGACAGTGCTATGCACGTTGTCTATATTTTTGCTGCTCGGGAAAAATTAATGAGTCATTAATTAAAAATTAATGAGGACAGTGCTATGCACGTTGTCTATATTTTTGCTGCTCGGGAAAAATTAATGAGTCATTAATTAATAATTAACGGACGCGTTAATTACTGAACCGTTTCCGGCTCTTTTGGATCGTGACGACTCGTATGTGCGGTTTACTCCCACGACCTACCCGGCCGGCACTATATAGTCACGCAGACGTCTACCCTAGCCGCCGCCGTTTTTCGTATGGTTTTCTCACCGCTATTCTAGACCATCGCGCCGCCAATCAAGTCTTCTCCATCCCTCCTTTCGGCGTGCACCGGGACAAGGAACAGCAGGCCTCCAGAACCCCGCCTCTCGTGATCCTATACGGGAGAGGGGCGATCAGGTTTTTGGGGAGCGCACTCGCGCAACTGCTGGCAGCGACGACTTCACGAACGACGACTTCTTCCCCGACCTCGGCAACCTCATCCTCGACGACATGGGCGACAACATCAACGCCGGCGGTGCTGCTTTCGCTGCACCGTATGTGATTCTATCTTTCCTGTTCGAGATCGTGGTAGAATTCATGTTTCTAGTATGTGCCCTAGATGTGATCTGTTCATCTACTATGCTAGTTAGCATGATTAGTTCAATCTCTGCTACTGTAGTCAAGATTTATCTTCTATTAATTAGGATTAATTCTTGTAGTAATTTGCTCATATTTTCAACAGGAAGGCGGGGGCGGGCGTGGCGCCCGCAGGGCGGCCACGGCGGCAGGCGCGGGGCTGGGGCGCGCGGCCACGGCCGTAATGGGTACCGGGGTTCCGCGGACGCGGGGCTGGGCTCGGTCAGGTGGTCGCGAGCACAAAGCACCGGACGTTGCGACGGCAAGCATGGGTTTGATCGGGCACAGCACTATAGCACAAGATCGAGCAAACCTAGAGGCTAGTCAGCATCTACATGGGCACGGGAGCACTCCAGTGTGGCTAGATGGCCCCGGGACGGCCGGTAGCCACGGCGGGGAGCACCACAGCGGCGGCGCATTTAGGCCGGAGCAAAACAAAGACGACGACGAGACTATGGCTATGGATCGAAAGCGTTTAGGAAGGGGAAACATAGCGCAGGTCACCACGTGTCGGAAGAGGAGCTCGAGGACGTCGGGGATGCAGTGGAGGTGACGAATTCGTCGATGGAGCTGCGGTGGCCGGAGGTAGAAGACGACGTTGATGTACAAGATGAAGATGGTGGCGATGGCGAGTGTACGGGCCTTCCCCGCTCGATTTGGTCCTCGGGATGGACGAAGTGGACCGTGGCGGTCCTTCTGGGCGTCTTCTCGCGGCGCGGGGAGCACGGTGGTCGCGGCCATGGCGACGGCAACGGCGGTTTCACGTGGGGAGAAGAGAGAGAGAGAGAGAGCGAGGGAAAGGGGGAGTGAATGAGGAGGAGCGACAGTGCAAGTGGGAGGGGCTGAGGGGAGCCCGAGGCGTCGGGGGATCTTATCCTCTCGCCCATGACGCCGGCAAGGTGGTCGGGGGCAACCATGCCGCTATAGCGACCGCACCATGGGAACAGGAGGAGAAGGAGACCGGTGGGGGTATGTGGGCTGGCTCGGGTGGGGGTGGGCCGAGGCCCAGAGGAGTCAGGGGAGTTTTCCTTTTATTTTGGATTTTTTAAATTGCAAAACTAAAAGAGTTTTTATAGAAAAGAGACTTGTCAACTAAAGCGAGCGCATTAATTCTAAGAGTCGCAAAAAGTTTAAGGCTAAAAGTAGTTGTCCAACTATTTTTAGAAATTTAAAATGCCAATTTTTAAATGCTGCTGCGTCACTAAATAATTTCCAGGGGCACTTTCGAAACCCGAAAGAGGTTGGTTCCAACATGACAATTATCCAGGTATTATTTGCCACAATTTGAAGATTTAGTTTTCATGTTTGGCAAATCGGAATTTTTGACTTTAAATTTTGAGTTTGAATTTGAATCATGATTTGGATCAAGTGAGGATTAATAATAGTAATGTGATGACATGACACCATTAGCAGGGAATTACTATAGCTAAATTATCTAGGCGTCACAGTGGGTGCCAGACGCGCCCTAGGGGGGTGGGCGCACCCCCCACCCTCATGGGCCCCTTGTGGCTCCATCGACCTACTTCTTCCTCCTATATATATCCATGTACCCTAAAACATCCAGGAGCACCACGAAACCCTATTTCCACTGCCGCAACCTTTTGTATCCGCGAGATCCCATCTTGGAGCCTTCGCCGGCGCTCCGTCGGAGGGGGAATCGATCACGGAGGGCCTCTACATCATCGCCAAGGCCTCTCCTATGAGTTGTGAGTAGTTTACCACAGACCTTCGGGTCCATAGTTATTAGCTAGATGGCTTCTTCTCTCTCTTTGAATCTGAATACAAAGTTCTCCTTGATCTTCTTGGAGATCTATTCAATGTAACTCTTTTTGCGGTGTGTTTGTCGAGATCCAATGAATTGTGGATTTATGATCAAGTTCATCTATGAGAAAAATTTGAATCTCCTCTGAATTCTTTTATGTATGATTGGTTATCTTTGCAAGTCTCTTCGAATTATCAGTCTGGTTTGGCCTACTAGATTGATATTTCTTGCAATGGGAGAAGTGCTTAGCTTTGGGTTCAATCTTGCGGTGTCCTTTCCCAGTGACAGCAGGGGCAGCAAGGCACGTATTGTATTGTTGCCATCAAGGATAAAAAGATGGGCTTTATATCATATTGTTTGACTTTATCCCTCTACATCATGTCATCTTGCCTAATGCGTTACTCTATTCTTATGAACTTAATACTCTAGATGCATGCTGGATAGCGGTCAATGTGTGGAGTAATAGTAGTAGATGCAGGCAGGAGTCGGTCTACTTGTTGCGGACATGATGCCTATATACATGATCATGCCTAGATAATCTCATAACTATGCACTTTTCTACCATTTGCTCGACAGTAATTGGTTCACCCATCGTAATACTTATGCTATCTTGAGAGAAGCCACTAGTGAAATCTATGGCCCCCGAGTCTATCTTTTATCATATAAGTTTCCGATCTACTTTATTTTGCATTCTTTACTTTCCAATATACATCATAAAAATACCAAAAATATTTATCTTATCTTATTATCTCTATCAGATCTCACTTTTGGAAGTTACCGTGAAGGGATTGACAACCCCTTTATCGCATTGTTTGCGAGATTCTTGTTTGTTTGTGTAGGTACGAGGGACTTGTGAGGAGCCTCCTACTGGATTGATACCTTGGTTCTCGAAAACTGAGGGAAATACTTACGCTACTTTGCTGCATCACCCTTTCCCCTTCAAGGGAAAACCAACGCAGTGCTCAAGAGGTAGCATGATTCTGTGAGCCCTTCACCTTCGTTGTGAATTCTAATTTCAATCATCTATATAGTTATGCTGATACTTTGTAGCTAATTTTAATATTTTCATAAACTAGGCATCTAGCACTACAAGATTTGAGTCATGTCTTCACTTAGAAAACATTATTATAGTTATACTTGTACAGTTTTTTAAGTGAGGGGGCTGATAACCCACAAGTATAGGGGATCGCAATAGCTTCCGAGGGTAGAGTATTCGAGCCAAATTTATTGATTCGACACAAGGGGAGCCAAAGAATATTCTCAAGCATTAGCAGCTGAGTTGTCAATTCAACCACACCTGGAACTTAGTGTCTGCAACAAGTTGTTTAGTAGCAAAGTAGTATGATAGTAGTGGTAACTGTAACAAAAGTAAAGACAATAAAAGTAATGTTTTGGGGTATTTTGTAGTGATTGTAATAGTAGCAACGGAAAACTAAATAAGCGAGAACCAGTATATGGAAAACGCGTAGGCACCGGATCAACGATGGATAATTATGCCGGATGTGGTTCATCATGTAGCAGTTATAACATAGGGTGACACAAAACTAGCTCCAATTCATCCATGTAATGTAGGCATGTATTCCGTATATAGTCATATGTGCTTATGGAAAAGAACTTGCATGACATCTTTTGTCCTACCCTCTCGTGGCAGCGGGGTCCTATTGGAAACTAAGGGATATTAAGGCCTCCTTTTAATAGAGAACCGGAACAAAGCATTAGCACATAGTGAATACATGAACTCCTCAAACTATGGTCATCACCGGGAGTGGTCCCGATTATTGTCACTTCGGGGTTGCCGGATCATAACACATAGTAGGTGACTATAGACTTGCAAGATGGGATCTAGAACACACATATATTCATGAAAACACAATAGGTTCAGATCTGAAATCATGGCACTCGGGCCCTAGTGACAAGCATTAAGCATAGCAAAGTCATCGCAACATCAATCTCAGAACATAGTGGATACAAGGGATCAAACCCTAACAAAACTAACTCGATTACATGATAAATCTCATCCAACCCATCATTGTCTAGCAAGCCTACGATGCAATTACTCACGCACAACGGTGAGCATCATGAAATTGGTGATGGAAGATGGTTGATGACAACGACGGCGATGAATCCCCCTCTCCGGAGCCCCGAACGGACTCCAGATCAGGCCTCCTGAGAGAGATTAGGGCTTGGCGGCGGCTACGTATCGTAAAACGTGATGCTTTCTTCTCTCTGACTTTTTTCTCCCCGAAAGCCAATATATGGAGTTGGAGTTGGCGTCGGAGGGCCACCAGGGGGCTCACGAGGTAGGGGGCGCGTCCAGGGGGGCCCACCCTTGTGAGCAGGGTGTGGGCCCCCTGGGCTTCATCTTTTGCAAGTATTTTTCTTTATTTTTTCTAAGGTGTTCCGTGGAATTTTAGGACATTCCGAGAATTTTTATTTTCTGCAGAAAAAACAACACCATGGCAGTTCTGCTGAAAACAGCGTCAGTACGGGTTAGTTCTATTCAAATCATACAAGTTAGAGTCCAAAACAAGGGCAAAAGTGTTTGGAAAAGTAGATACGATGGAGACGTATAAACTCCCCCAAGCTTAAACCCTTGCTTGTCCTCAACCAATTTAGTTGACAAACTGAAAGAAAAAGAAAAACTTTTACAAATTCTTTTTGCTCTTGTTGTTGTAAACATGAAAAGCCAGCATTCAAGTCTCAGCAATTATCATGAACTAACCATACTCACAATGATACGTAGGTCTCACATTTACTCATATCAATAGCATAGTCAGCTAGCGAGCCATAATAGCAAAACTCGGATGACAACACTTTCTCAAAATAATCATAACATGATATAACAAAATGGTATCTCACTAGCGCTTTCTGAGACCGCAAAATATAAATGCAGAGCACCTTTAAAGATTAAGGACTGACTAAACATTGTAATTCATGGTAAAAGAGATCCAATCAAGTCATACCCAATATAAACCAATAATAATGAATGCAAACGATAGTGTGCTCTCCAGCGGGTGCTTTTTAATAAGAAGGATGATGACTCAACATAAAAAGTAAATAGATAGGCCCTTCACAGAGGGAAGTAGAGATTTGTAGAGGTGCCAGAGCTCGGTTTTGAAATAGAGATAAATTATATTTTGAGCGGCATACTTTCATTTTCAACATAACAACTAAAAGACGACAATATCTTCCATGCTAGACAGATTATAGGTGGTTCCCAAACAGAATGGTAAAGTTTATACTCCCCTTCCTCCACAAGCATTAATCCATGGCTTGCTCGAAACAACGAGTGCCTCCATCATTCAACGGGTCCCAAGGAGAGTTTTGTTTGAAGTGATTTTGATTTAGTTTGCACGAAGCATGGGGCTGGGCATCCCGGATACCAGCCATTTTCTTGTGAATGAGGAGCGGAGTCCACTCCTCTTGAGAATAACCCGCCTAACACGAAAGACAAGGGCAGCTCTAGTTGACATATGAGCTATTCGAGCATGCAAAACAGAATGTTTATTTGAAGGTTTAGAGTTTGGCACATAAAAATTTACTTGGAACGGCAGGTAAATACCGCATATAGGTAGGTATAGTGGACTCATATGGAATAACTTTGGGGTTTAAGGAGTTTGGATGCATAAGCAGTATTTCCGCTTAGTACAGGTGAAGGCTAGCAAAAGACTGGGAAGCGACCAACTGAGAGAGCGACAACGGTCGTAAACATGCATTAAAATTAATTCACACCAAGTACAAGCATGAGTAGGATATAAGCCACCATGAACATAAATATCATGAAGGCTATGTTGATTTGATTCAACTACATGCATGAACATGTGCCAAGTCGAGTCACTCAATGCATTTAAAGGAGGATACCACCTCATCATACCACATCACAATCATTCTAATAGCAGGTTGGCACGCAAGGTAAACCATTATAACTCATAGCTAATCAAGCATGGCACAAGCAACTATAATCTCTAAATGTCATTGCAAATATGTTTACTTCATAATAGCTGAATCAAGAACGATGAATCATCATATTTACAAAAACAAGAGAGGTCGAGTTCATACCATCTTTTCTCTTCCCAATAAGTCCATCATATATTGTCATTATTGCCTTTCACTTGCACGACCGAACGATGTGTATAATAATAAGAGTTCACGTGCATTGGACTAAGCTGGAATCTGCAAGCATTCAACTCAAGAGAGAAGACAAGTAATATGGGCTCTAAGTTTGAATAAACAATCATGCATATAATAGCCACTAAGCATTTTCAATATGGTCTTCTCGACCCCCAGAGAAAGGAAAAGAAATAGAAACTATTTACACGGGAAAGCTCCCAACAAGTAAAAGAAGAACATGAAATATTTTTGGGTTTTTCTTTTTAATTCTACTACAAGCATGAAACATAAACTAACTAATTTTTTTGGTTTTTTTCTTAAGGTTTATCAAACACACAAGAAGAAAGCAGGAAAAAGAAATTTAAACTAGCATGGATAATACAATGAAAGAGTATGAGCAGCGACATCTAGCAACGAGTGTGAACATGAATGTAATGTCGGTGGGAAATACGTACTCCCTCAAGCTTAGGCTTTTGGCCTAAGTTGGTCTATTGCCAGGGATGGCCTGGCGGATATCTGTAGGTGAAGCTGGGGTCGTATTGTGACGCAGCGGCTATCGCCGCCTGAGTTGTAGCGTGGAGTCGAGCAGCCTCTACTCTCCTTTCGTACTCATATGCCTCCTATCTGGTAATAATATATCTTCTTTTTGCCTGTGAATCAAACAAAGTAGGAGCAGGAAGAGCAATATGGACTACACGACGTCTGTCAAAGATTAGTCAATACTGGAGAGGTGGTTCAGTCCTCTCAACAAACTGGTGGGAAACCATAGAATCAAAATCTAAATAAGAAGGGGGTAACTCCATGTCACCCTCACGAATGTCTACCTCAAGAAAATTAGCTAAGCGGGTTGCATAAATTCCTCCGAAGAAATCTCTGTTGTGTCTATTCTGATGCAACCTGCGAGCTACAATGGCTCCCAAATGATAAGATTGGTCTCCTAACACAACACTCCTGAGAATACTGAGATCAGGGACACACATGTGACATGCTTCATCCTTAGCATTTATACATCTACCTATAAAGAGAGCAAAATAATGTATAGAAGGAAAGTGAATGCTCCCTAAAGTGGCTTGTGTTATATCTCTAGATTCCCCCACAGTTATTCTAGCAAGAAAGTCTCTATATTCAGATTTAGGGGGATCTCTGACATTACCCCATGATGGAAGTTTGCAAGCAGAAGTGAAATCCTCTAAGTCCATGGTATAGGATTTGTTATAAAGGTCAAACATGACTGTAAGAGAATTTCGCAAAGTTGAAAACTTAAACCTCCTCACAAATGAACTAGTGAGATCATGATACTGGGGGCATTTGTTAGCTTCAAAGTCCTCAAGACCAAAGTTACTCAAATATGTGCTAAATTCCTCTTTGATTCCCACTTGATTCATAAAATTTTCCGACGGCCCTTCACAGGGTCTCACAGGAGCGTCTCTTGGCGGTTCCTCGTCAGCATCACGTATTGCAAGCCTGGGACCTTGCTTCCTTGAAGGACCACCTTGGAACATCCTCCTAAGCATATTGTTTCCTCTGAAAAATTTCTGAAATTTTTAGTAACTTCAAATAAAAGTGAACCAACTTCAATAAAATTGATAGCAACAACTCCCACAAGTGCCTAGGGCCTATATAAAGCATTGGAACTACTTGGAACCATATAAATTTGACATGCAAGCTCAAGAACATGGTCACCTATGCAGCACAAATTTGCAAAGAATAAAGCACTAGAACAAAAACTAATTGGAACAATGGAGGAGTCACCTACCAAGGAACAATCTCCCCAAACAGTTTGAGAGGTGCTTTGAGGAAGGAGATCGAAAATCACAGCAACGGGGGCTGGAACTCGTGCTTGAGTTGGTTTTTCGTGTTTGTGTGAGGCAGAGGAAGAAGATGGGTGCAGGAATAAGTGGAGGAGGGCTACCGTGGGCCCATGAGGCAGGGGGGCGTGCCCAGGGGTGTAGGGCGCGCCCTCCACCCTTGTGGCCAGGTGGAAGCTCCCCCCGTGGTAATTTTGCACAGTAAATTATCAAATATTCCCGAAAAAATCATATTAAATTGGCATGGCATTCTGAGGAATTTTATTTTCGGGATATTTTTATATTGCACGGATAAGTCGGGAAACAGATAGGAAAATATTATTTTACTTTATTTCTACTAAAAATAGAAAATATAAATAGGGTACAGAAAGTTGTGCTTCTAGTTTCATCCATCTCGTGATCATCAAAAGGAATCCACTAACAAGGTTGATCAAGTCTTGTTAACAAACACATTCCGAATAATCCCGGAACAGGAGAAATTTCGAATAACACTAAGTTACCTCAACGGGGATATGAAAATCCCCAACAATAAGAATATCATACTTTTTCTTGACAGTAGGGAGAGGAAATTCGAAACCTCCAAATATAATCGATGGAACTTTTCCAATAGAGTTGATACTATAAACTTGAGGTTGTTTCCTCGGAAAATGTACCGTGTGCTCATTGCCATTAACATGAAAAGTGACATTGCCTTTGGTGCAATCAATAACAGCCCCTGCAGTATTAAGGAAAGGCCTTCCAAGAATAATAGACATACTATCATCCTCGGGAATATCAAGAATAACAAAGTCCGTTAAAATAGTAACGTTTGCAACCACAACAAGCACATCCTCACAAATACCGACAGGTATAGCAGTTGATTTATCAGCCATTTGCAAAGATATTTCAGTAGGTGTCAACTTATTCAAGTCAAGTTTACGATATAAAGAGAGAGGCATAACACTAACACCGGCTCCAAGATCACATAAAGCGGTTTTAACATAACTTCTTTTAATGGAGCATGGTATAGTAGGCACTCTGGGATCTCCAAGTTTCTTTGGTATTCCACCCTTAAAAGTATAATTAGCAAGCATGGTGGAAATTTCAGCTTCAGGTATCTTTCTTTTATTAGTAATAATATCTTTCATATACTTAGAATAAGGATTTGTTTTGAGCAGATCAGTCTATCGCATACGCAAAAAGATGGGTCTAATCATTTCAGCAAAGCGCTCAAAATCCTAATCATCCTTTTTCTTGGATGGTTTCAGAGGAAAAGGCATGGGTTTCTGAACCCATGGTTCCCTTTCTTTACCATGTTTCCTAGCAACAAAATATCTTCTATCATAACATTGATTATTTGATTGTGGGTTATCAAGATCAACAACAGGTTCAAATTCTACATCATTATCATTACTAGGTTGAGCATGGACATGAACATTATCATTAGCATTATCACTAGGTTCATGTTCATCACCTGATTGAGTTTCAGCGTCGGAAATAGAGATATCATCCGGATTCTCAGGTGACTCGGCGATAGGTTCACTAGAAGTTTGCAAAGTCCTATCGTTAACTTTTTCTTCCTTTTAGAGGAATTAGGTATGTCAATATTGTTTCTCTAAGAATCTTGCTCGATTCTCTTAGGGTGGCCTTTAGGATACAAATGTTCCTGAGTCATTCTACCAGTTCTAGTAGCCACTCTAATAGCATAATCATTTTCCTTACTATTCATTTCATCAAGCACTTCTCTCTGAGCTTTAAGTACTTGTTCTATTTGAGTGGTAACCATAGAAGCATTCTTACTAACAAGTTTAAGTTCACCTCTAATATCAGCCATATAATCACCCAAGTGTTTAATTATAAAGGTATTCTGTTTTAGTTATCTACCAAAATAAGCATTGAAATCATCTTGTTTAAACATAAAGTCATCAAACTCATCCAAGCACTGACTAGCAATTTTAGTAGGAGGGACTTCAGCTTTATCATATCTATAGAGAGAATTTACCTTTACTACCTGTGTCGGGATATCGGGAGGTTCTTCATTAAATAAGTAATTGAGATCATATACTTCTTCAACAGGCAGTAAATTAAGACCATGTATTTCTTCAATAGGAGGTAAATTCTTAACATCTTCAGCTTTAATACCTTTTTCTTTCATAGATTTCTTTGCCTCTTGCATATCTTCAGGACTGAGAAATAGAACACCTCTCTTCTTCGGAGTCGGTTTAGGAATAGGCTCAGTAATTGGTTCAGGAACTGGTTCAGGAGGTAGCTCGGGAGGTGCCCAATTATTTTCATTTGCCAACATATTATTCAAAAGAATTTTAGCATCATCCGGTGTTCTTTCCCTGAAAAGAGAACCAGCACAACTATCCAGGTAATCTCTGGAAGCATCAGTTAGTCCATTATAAAAGATATCAAATATTTCAGGTTTCTTAAGAGGATGATCAGGCAAAGCATTAAGTAACTTGAGAATCCCCCCCCAAGCTTGTGGGAGACTCTCTTCTTCAATTTGCACAAAATTGTATATTTCACTTAAAGCAGCTGGTTTCTTATGAGCGGGGAAATATTTAGCAGAGAAGTAATAAATCATATCCTGGGGACTTTGCACACAACCAGGATCAAGAGAGTTATACCATATCTTAGCACCACCCTTTAATGAGAACGGCAATATCTTAAGTAAATAAAGGTAGCGCGATCTCTCATTAAATAGGGCAGCTATATCATTTAACTTAGTAAGATGTGCCACAATAGTTTCAGATTCATAGCCATAAAAAGGATCAGATTCAACCAAAGTAATTATATCTGGATAAACAGAAATATCATAATAGTCCTGATCAGGAATACAGATAGGTGAAGTAGCAAAAGCAGGGTCAGGTCTCATTCTATCTCTAAGAGATTCTTTACTCCATTTAACTAACAACCTCTTAAGTTCATATCTATCCTGGCAAGCGAAAATAGCTGCAGAAGATTCTGCATCAAAAAGATAACCTTCAGGAATAGCAGACATAGGTTCATCATCACTAACAACATCGTGTTCGGGTTCAATAATTTCTCTTTCTCTAGACCTAGCGATTTGCTCATCAAGTAATTCACCAAGTGGCACAGTAGTATCAAGCATAGAAGTAGTTTCATCATAAGTATCATGCATAGCAGAAGTGGCTTCATCAATAACATGCGACATATCAGAATTAATAGCTGTAGTAGGATTAGGTGTCACAAACTTACTCATAACAGAAGGAGAATCTAGTGCAAGGCTAGATGGCAATCCCTTACCTCCCCTCGTAGTTGAGGGCAAAATAGCAGTTCAATCATCTTTCAAGTTCTTCATATTGTCCAGCAGATAAAATCCCAAGTGACTCAAAGCATAGAGCTATGCTCCCCGGCAACGGCGCCAGAAATTAGTCTTGATAACCCACAAGTATAGGGGATCGCAACAGCTTCTGAGGGTAGAGTATTCAACCCAAATTTATTGATTCGACACAAGGGGAGCCAAAGAATATTCTCAAGTATTAGCAGCTGAGTTGTCAATTCAACCACACCTGGAACTTAGTATCTGCAACAAGTTGTTTAGTAGCAAAGTAATATGATAGTAGTGGTAACTGTAACAAAAGTAAAGACAATATGTTTTTGGGTATTTTGTAGTGATTGTAACAGTAGCAACGGAAAAGTAAATAAGCGAGAACCAGTATATGGAAAACTCATAGGCACTGGATCAGCGATGGATAATTATACCAGATGTGGTTCATCATGTAGCAGTCATAACATAGGGTGACACAAAACTAGCTCCAATTCATTCATGTAATGTAGGCATGTATTCCGTATATAGTCATACATGCTTATGGAAAAGAACTTGCATGAAATCTTTAGTCCTACCCTCCCGAGGCAGTGGGGTCCTATTGGAAACTAAGGGATATTAAGGCCTCCTTTTAATAGAGAGCCGGAACAAAGCATTGGCACATTGTGAATACATGAACTCCTCAAACTATGGTCATCACCGGGAGTGGTCCCGATTATTGTCACTTCGGGGTTGCCGATCATAACACATAGTAGGTGACTATAGACTTGCAAGATAGGATCTAGAACACACATATATTCATGAAAACATAATAGGTTCAGATCTGAAATCATGGCACTCGGGCCCTAGTGACAAGCATTAAGCATAGCAAAGTCATAGCAACATCAATCTCAGAACATAGTGGATACTAGGGATCAAACCGTAACAAAACTAACTCGATTACATGATAAATCTCATCCAACCCATCACCGTCTAGCAAGCCTACGATGCAATTACTCACGCACGGCGGTGAGCATCATGAAATTGGTGATGGAGGATGGTTGATGATGATGACGGCGATGAACCCCCCCGCTTCGGAGCCCCGAACAGACTCCAGATCAGCCCTCCCGAGAGAGATTAGGGCTTGGCGGTGGCTCCGTGTCATAAAACGCGATGATTTCTTCTCTGATTTTTTTCTCCCCGCAAGCCAATATATGGAGTTGGAGTTGGCGTCGGAGGGCCACCAGGGGGTCCACAAGGTAGGGGGCCCGCCCAGGGGGGGGCACCCTCGTAAGCAGGGTGTGGGCCCCCTGGTCTTCATCTTTTGCAAGGATTTTTCATTATTTTTTCTAAGGTGTTCCGTGGAGTTTCAGGACATTCCGTGAATTTTTATTTTCTGCACAAAAAACAACACCATGGCAGTTCTGCTGAAAACAGCGTCAGTCCGGTTTAGTTCTATTCAAATCATACAAGTTAGAGTCCAAAACAAGGGCAAAAGTGTTTCGAAAATTAGATACGACGGAGACGTATCAGGGGCCCATTTTATATTTTCGCATCGGGGCTCAGATTTTATTGGCCCGACCTTGTTTTTGTTAGATCTATTTATCCAATCTCATACAATTTAATCTATATCAATACCGAGGAGGGATTGAAAACCCCGCTAATGCGCTGGGTTGCAATTTTTTGTTATTTGTTTGAAGGTACTGCTCACATAGTTTTGTGGATCCTCCTACTGGATTGGTATCTTGGTTTCATAACTAAGGGAAATACTTATAGTTGTTGTGCTACATCATCTTCTCCTCTCCGAAAAAATCAACGCAGATACAAGCAATCATGGTGTCGCGTCTTTGAATCACAATTAGCGCTAGGGAATAAAGTTAGAAAACCTCACGGTCGGAAATTAGAGATAAAAAGGGGGTAAATATCTCCTATGCGATGTTTTTGATGCGCATTGGAAAGGATCTATGATACATCTCCAACGTATCTTTAATTTATGAAGTATTCATACCATGTTCACAACAATTTTATATGGTTTCGATATGATTTGATTAGAACTAGCCCGGACTGACGATGTTTTCAGCAGAACTACCGTTGTGTCATTTTTTGTGCCGAAAAAGTTCTCGGAATGGGCTGAAAATTTCGGGCGATTTTTTATGGACCAAAAGAGACCCACAGAGCACAGAGTTGGAGCAGGAGGTGACTGAGGAGTCCACAAGTCTGGTGGGCACTCCCACCCCCAGAGCACGCCTCCCGAGCTTGTGGGGCCTTCGGGCACCCCCCCTGACTTGATTCCAACACAAAGTACTCCCATATATCATGTTACGTCCAGACAAAACCCTAGATGAGAAGTTCTGCCGCCGCAAGCCTCTGTTGCTGGACTAAGGGGCCCTCAGATAGCCGGACTATATACTTTGGCTGGACTGTTGGGCTATGAAGATACAAGATTGAAGACTTCGTCCCGTGTCCGGGTAGGACTCTCCTTTGTGTGGAAGGCAAGCTTGGCAATTCGGATATGTAGATTTCCTTCTCTGTAACTGGCTCTGTGTAACCCTAGCCCCCTCCGGTGTCTATACAAACCGGATGGTTTAGTCCGTAGGACAACAACAATCAGAATCATAGGCTAGCTTTTAGGGTCTAGCCTCTACGATCTTGTGGTAGATCAACTCTTGTAATACTCATATCATCAAAATCAATCAAGCAAGAAGAAGGGTATTACCTCCATCGAGAGGGCCCGAACTTGGGTAATACATCGTGTCCCCTGCCTCCTGTTACCATTAGCCTTAGACGCACAGTTCGGGACCCCCTACCCGAGATCCGCCGGTTTTGACACCGACATTGGTGCTTTCATTGAGAGTTCCACTGTGTCTTCGCGATAAGGCTCGATGGCTCCTTGAATCATCTTCAGCGAGGAAGTCCAGGGGGAGGTTTTCCTTCTCGGATAGTGTAAGTGCATCTAGTGTCCCTTAGTGATTTTGGTGTATTGAAGACTTATAGGTTAAGGGACTGATGCGTTTGTGAGTGTACACAATTATATAAGTCTATGAGGAGTTTGATATCTACAGAGAAAGTCGAACCCTAAAAATGAAGTTCTTTAACTAAAGACTTTGGATTTCTGAAGACTTTGAAAGTGAAGAAATTGGTGTGACCTTGAAGACATGGCAATCATTCGAGGAACATGAAGCGTGAAGACTTTTGTTTTCGTAGTTCCATTTTCTCTTTCTTGAGTCATAGGAAACACCGTACTGTTAAAGGGGGTCGAGGAAATACTAAGGAAAAATTTCCATGTGATGCTCAACTCAAAATCCTACACCTACCAATCCCTTCGAGTGAAGCCATTGGAAATCTCATACAGTTCAGTCATATTCTTCAGTGACAGAGACGAAGTTCTTCTGGTTTCTGAGGAATTTGTTCTGACTGAGGAGTTAGGAATTCACCAGTGTGAATTGCCTACACAGTGAGGAACATGATAGCCCTGAGGATTTTGATTGTCAAAATTCCGACCGTTGCTGTGCTACGCTCCAGCGGTTCCAAAATATCTACCCACCTAATGGTCATATCAGACAAGGGCATTTATGTCTTATCATGTCGGGCTGCTCCCTAGGCTATAAATAGCCGCCCCCTTCAACCACTAGATGGTTGGCTGCTCCGAGAGAAACTGACACTTGTCATTTGAGAGCAACCCATCCTCCGAGGACTTTGAGCGAAATCATCAAGTGAGGAAAAACCCAAACCCCAACCTACAAACCCCAAAGTGATTGAGCATCACTGAAGAGATTGATCCTGCGTGGACCCGATGCTTGTTTCATTTGAAGACTGTGCTTGTTCCAGGCGGTTAGGCGTCAAGGTCTAGAGCATCCAAGAGGAATTGTGGATCGCCGAGTGACCGAGTTTGTGAAGGTTCGGAAGTCACCTGAAGACTTACCACGAGTGATTGGGCGAGGTCTGTGGGACCTTAGCTCAAGGAGAATACGGTGAGGACTAGGTGTCCTGGACTGCGTGTTCAGAACTGGGTGTCCGGGACCGTGTGTCCTCGAGTTTAAATACTCAACCGCTCCAACCAGATGTACAACCGAGACAACAGTTGGAACTAGTCTACCAAATCATTGTCTTCACTGAGCTTACTGGTTCTATTTACTCAACTCTTTCATTTCCTCATCTCTGTTGTTGTGTGCCTGTTCATATCTGTCTGAAGACATTGACTGAAGACTCTCTCAATTTCCTCAGTTCTATTTCTTTAGTCTGTCCGTCTTCTTCCTTGTGTTATCCTGTGTTTACGTTTTCTGTACTATGTGCTTGTCTTCATTTCATCATGATGACTATGCATGTGTTCTGTTATGTTTACTCCTGAGTACTTATTCCGCTGCAAGTAGTTCTTCATTTAGGAATTTCCTCACCAGCAAATTCCTCTATGAAGAATTCATAAAAATCTCCTATTCATCCCCCCTCTAGTCGATATAACACACTTTCAATTCGTATCAGAGCAAGGTACTCCCTTGTTCTGTGTGATTTTTGTGTAACCGCCTGGAGTTTTAGTTATGTCAACCGCAGGTATGATCAAGGTCTCTGCTGGGTGTCCTACCTTCGATGGAACGGACTACCCTACTGGAAGAATAAGATGCGAATGCATCTTGAGGCAATTGACAACAATCTCTAGTATGTTGCAGAAAATGGTGTTCCCTCAGTCACACCTTCCGTGAATGCTACTGATGTGAAGAGATTCAAGAAACTCGATTCTCAAGCGAAGAATATCATATGTGGCCATCTGAGCAAAGGGCAATATGGTAGAATGAGTGCTTTGGAAACTGCTAAGCTTATTCGGGATAGGCTCTCCAAAGTAAATAAAGGAGTCTCAACTCAACGTGACTCTCGTGTTGATGTCCTTCGCAATCTCTTCAACCGCTTCAAAAGACTCGACAATGAAAATGTTCAGCAAACCTTCGATCGCCTCACTGCTATCTGAAATGAGCTTCAAGCGCTTGGCGCCACTGATATCACCGACTATGAGGTGGTGAAGAAACTGCTGAGATCGCTCGATTCTTCATTTGACACTCTGGCACTCATGATTCAAGAGCGTGCCGATTACAAGTCACTTGATCCTGCTGATGTCCTCAAGAGGCTACACACTCATGAGTTCCAGCTTGCTGAGAAGAGAGATCTCTATGGTTCAAGCTATGGTAAACCACGTGCTTTGAAGGCCAAGGCAGTCTTTGAGTCTGAAGAAGAGGACTCCACTAGCAGCCTTGGTGATCCTGAAGAACTGAGCCAGGAACTAGCACTACTCGTGAAGAAATTTCAGAAGTTCTCAAGACGTGTTCTCTTTGGAAAATCCTCAAGGAGCAATGATTCCTCATCCAATGACTACAAGAAGAGGCTGTGTCACAAATGCAAGAAACCTGATCATTACATTCAATATTGTGCTCAGTGGGATAAGAAATTGAAGAAGGAGAAATACAAGGATTACAGTTCTGATGATGCCAAGAAGAAGAAGAAATCTTCAAAGTCTTCATCATCAAAATCCTCGAAGTCTTCATCTCACAAGAAGAGAAGCTCCAAGAAGGCTCGGGCATTCATAGGCAAGGAAATGGATTCTAAGGCTGAATCTGAGGATCATGAGGAAGAGGAGGCATCCAAGGAATCCGAGTCTGGTGTGGCAAGCCTGGGTCTTGCTACCGCGTTCGTCAGCAAGTCTATCTTCAACTCTGAAGAAAATGGCAACACCAACAATGTTGATGAAGGCAATGATAACTACGCTCCCACCTATTGCTTCATGGCAAAGGGTGCCAAGGTAACTAAATACCCCTCCTCTAATTCAAGTGAGGATGAATCTGATGTAAATCTTAAGCCTAGATACCCTAAACTTGCTAAAATTGCTATGAAACAACAAAAGGCTATTGAAAAGCTTCAAAACATGCTAGACAAAAGTGATGACATGTTGGGTGAAGAAATGGATCGCACTAAAAACTTAACTGGAAATCTTCAGAGACTTCAGCTGGTCCCTCACTGCTGAAGAAAAAGGCCACTGTTGGACGAGGTATTCAACCAAGTCTTCACAAGAAGCAAGTCTCTTTCCAAGTGCCCTCTGATGATGATGAGGCAGGTGATGAAGAACTTGTCGAAATCATCAGAAATAGGCAAGCCAGGGCCGCTAGAGCCAAAGGCAGCAATGTGCCGCTGATGCTGGATCCAAAGTTGATCCTCGACTACATTGACATCTGGTACAAGGATCCTCACATGCCTTTGCCGGAGATGAACCTCACTCCTGGTCAAAGTCATGTTCTTACTGCCTTCATTGAGGAAGAAAAATGGAAATTTGAACAAGGCAGAAGTTTGAAGAAAGCGCAGTACAAGAAACAATGCTACCTCAAGGACAATGTCCTTATTCTCACTCCTGATCAGCTCCTTGCCTTGCAAGTGGAAATCAAACAACTGAGCGATGAATTTGATCGCTACTATGATGATTGGAAGGGCGCCAAGGTGCGTTTCGTCAATATGACGAAGAAATTCACTTCAAGTGCTGGTCCACCTGTGCACGTTGAAGTTACTCAGGCTGAAGCATCTGCTCAGCCTACTGAAGAACTTGCCAGCACCGCTGATGACATTCAGGCTGCTGAAGAAAATGAGAGTGCCAGGGCTGATGACTCCATTCCAGCCGCTGAAGATATTGCCAGGGCATCCACTAGGGGTACGCCTAAAGAAAGTGAACAAATAGGGACAATTGCATTAGTTGTGCCTGAGGAAAATGAACCAAAGTCCTCTGCACCTCCTGCGCCTACACCAACTCTGATCCTTCCATCTGCATTAGATGCAAAGAAGACCAAGGCTGCAGAACATGCAGCTGTGAAGAAAACGAAGGCATTAACTTGTTCAAATTCTTCAGCTCCGAAGAAGATGAAGACTCTGATCAGTTCAATTGACAATCCAATTGATGCCATTCCAGTCTCATCAATGCCTTCAAAGGACCTTTGGTCCATTTGGTGATGATTACGTGATTCCTGATGAATCTGATGAAGAAACTCCTTCTGCTGCTTCGTCAGAGCAGTTGGACAAAGAAATTGAAGTGGATAAGATCCCTTCAACCCCAGTCATTTCCTCACTTATGCCTCAGTTTACTACTGAAGAGGCAGGTGTTGAAGAAATTGAAGATGAGGATGTGGACATTGGGTGTACCACTCCTGTGCTCAATGATGAATTTTGGGACAGTCAACATCCAAACTCTCCAATGTTCACTCCACTCCAAGCTATTCCTCAATCCCCTGCCGCCACTGAAGTGCAAATGGGATCTGAAGAACCTCATGCAACCCCAAGTGTTCATGAAGAAATTCCAACCACTAGTGCTGAAGAAATTGTCAATGAAGAATTGACGACCTAGGCTGAAGCTATTGAGGAGCCTGAAATTCCTCAGCCTGAGGAACCTGAGATTGTGATTCCTGAAGTGGTGCTGCAATTGACTGACACTCCTCAGCCCAAGCCAAAGGACCCCTTCTCCAAGAAGCAAAAATTCAAGGCTGATGATTTCTTCGGCGAGCATGTATTCTTCACTGAATTCAACCCATATGACAATGCTCGTCTCAGAAGGAAGCGTTTCTGGACTGCCAGCCAGGCCAACTTCTATTCCTCAGTGCTCCTCAACAAGGACAAAGTATTGGATCATGAGCATATTCCTCATGTGGACATGGAATCCATGAATTGCTTCTCGCAAGTCCTCAACATGATTCATGACGTTGTCTTGCTCAATTTCTGCTCTAACATAGTTGATTGGAATGAAGAGCTTATTCTTCAGTTCTACGCAACTTTGCATATCACAGGTGATGCTGCTGACGTCAACTCGTGGGTGTTGGACTGGATGACTGAAAACACTCATTACAAGGCATCATCCTCTGAATTGCTTTGTGCCTTACGAATCAGTCCTCCACCTGACGATGCTCGTTGTCTGTATGATGAGCCTGAACTCACTGATCGCTATATGCAAGTGCTCATGAAGCCGCTGAAGCCAGGACAAGCTCCAAGGTCCAAATTCCTCGTGAAGGAATTGCTCTATGTGCCCAGAACCATCTACCGCATTCTAACGAAGACCATGAGTCCAATCAAAGGCCATGACTCATCCGATGAAGAAATTATCAGAATGATGAAGAATATGCTCTTCAACATCATGCATGGCATCCCCATAAATTATCATGATTTCTTCATGAGGACTCTGGCAAATGTTGCACTTTTTCCATTTGAGCTGAAGCCTTTCGCGCCGTGGATCATGAGATTCCTCAGAACAAGGTCTTAACTCAACTACAAGGCTGATTTTTAGAGTCACCTAAGCTACTTGCCCACTATTAAAGTCCTCTAGTGGACAATTTCCTCATCTGATGAGAAGGGCAAGTCACCAGCCGTGATCGATGAAGGCATTCATCCATTGGATGGTCAGTTCCGCAATGCTGCATCTTACTCCACCAATGATGACTCTGCCACTCATGATACTGCTGCCAATGCTACCAAGACAAGTCCTCAAGCTACTGCTTCTCGTGTGCTGACTGATCGTGAACTACTGATAAATCTTCACCAGAAGGTGGATCAAAACCACAAGTGGGTTAAGCATCAGTTTGGCTCTATTCTTCACAACATGACTTCTACACATAATGCAGTGAAGAAAAACCACTACTACCTCCATGAAGTGTTTGATCGCACCTGGGCTATTCTGTCACATCTATATGGTGAAGCAGATTTGAAGCAAATGGGCTTCAAGGAAGACTTTGACTGGTCTGCTCCTCCACCGAAGAGATTCAAGAAAGTCAAGGTTCCTTCCTTGGTGGCCAGCTCATATTCTTCATCACGCGCCACGGGCGAGCATGAAGACTTGGACGACACTGAAGCAGGCCCTACAATGACTCAAGACCCTGACAACGTTGGCGCTCCTCCATCAACATAATATTCCTCAGGGGCGTTAGTCCTCAGTTTCAACCCTTTTGGTCATTCGATGACAAAGGGGGAGAAATTTTAGTCTTCAAGCGGGTCTATCTTATATGGGCGTTTTTTTGCTAAGTTACAACTCTCGTTCTTCTGATGACTTTGCTGGATCAAGTTGTAATCTTAAACTCTATGGTGACCTGATACTTCTGTTGTGTTCTTCTGCATGCTTACTCCTCATTAATGTAAATGCACGCATGCTGAATTACATCAGGCACCATATTTCATCATGCGTTTCAAATTCTTCATATTATATATCACATGCGTGTATGAATTACAAGATACAGGGGGAGATCTCCATGATTATACTCTTCAAGTGTGCATTGCTTCAAAAGCAAATTCCTCACTATGCACATCTTCAGGGGGAGTTCTTCTATATCTTGCAATCAAATTCCTCAACATCAGTATCTACACTTCATATATTTATCCCCGTTGAAAACTTAACCTATATTGTCATCAATCACCAAAAGGGGGAAATTGTAAGTGCATCTAGTGCCCCTTAGTGATTTTCGTTTATTGAAGACTTATAGGTTAAGGGACTGATGCATTTGTGAGTGTACACAGTTATATAAGTGTGTGAGGAGTTTGATATCTACAGAGAAAGTTGACCCCCAAAATAAAGTTCTTCAACTGAAGACTTTGGATTTCTGAAGACTTTGAAAGTGAAGAAATTGATGTGACCTTGAAGACATGGCAATCATTCGAGGAACATGAAGCGTGAAGACTTTTGTTTTCGTAGTTTCATTTTATCTTTCTTGAGTCATAGGAAACACCGTACTGTTAAAGGGGGTCGAGGAAATACTAAGGAAAAATTTCCATGTGATGCTCAACTCAAAATCCTACACCTACCAATCCCTTCGAGTGAAGCCATTGGAAATCTCATACAGTTCAGTCATATTCTTCAGTGACAGAGATGATGTTCTTCTGGTTTCCGAGGAATTTGTTCTGACTGAGGAGTTAGGAATTCACCAGTGTGAATTGCCTACACAGTGATCAACATGATAGCCCTGAGGATTTTGATAGTTAAAATTCCGACCGTTGCTGTGCTATGCGCTAGTGGTTCCAAAATATCTACCCACCTAACGGTCATATTAGACAAGGGAATTTATGTCTTATCATGTCAGGCTGCTCCCTAGGCTATAAATAGCCGCCCCCTTCAACCACTAGCTGGTTGCCTGCTCCGAGAGAAACTGACACTTGTCATTTGAGAGCAACCCATCCTCTGAGGACTTTGAGCGAAATCATAAAGTGAGGAAAAACCCAAACCCCAAAGTGATTGAGCATCACTGAAGAGATTGATCCTGCGTGGATCCGACGCTTGTTTCCTTTGAAGACCGTGCTTCTTCCAGACGGTTAGGCGTCAAGGTCTAGAGCATCCAAGAGGAATTGTGGATTGCCAAGTGACCGAGTTTGTGAAGGTTCAGAAGTCACCTGAAGACTTACCACGAGTGATTGGGCGAGGTCTGTGTGACCTTAGCTCAAGGAGAATACGATGAGGACTAGGTGTCCTGGACTGCGTGTTCAGGACTGGGTTTCCGGGACTGTGTGTCCTCAAGTTTAAATACTCAGCCGCTCCAAACAGATGTTCAACTGAGACAGCAGTTGGAACTGGTCTACCAAATCATTGTCTTCACTGAGCTTACTGGTTCTATTTCCTCAACTCTTTCATTTCCTCATCTCTATTGTAGTGTGCCTGTTCATATCTGTCTGAAGACATTGACTGAAGACTTTCTCAATTTCCTCAGTTCTATTTCCTCGGTCTGTCCGTCTTCTTCCTTGTGTTATCATGTGTTTACGCTTTTTGTACTCTGTGCTTGTCTTCATTTCATCATGATGACTACGCATGTGTTTTGTTATGTTTACTTGTGAGTACTTATTCCGCTGCAAGTAGTTATTCATTTAGCAATTTCCTCACCAGCAAATTCCTCATTGAAGAATTCATAAAAATCGCCTATTCACCCCCCCTCTGGTCGATATAACGCACTTTTAGACAGATGTTCGTATTCGGCGGCATCTGACACGTCTCCAACGTATCTATAATTTTTGATTGTTCCATGCTATTATATTACCCCTTTTGGATGTTTATTGGCTTTATTTTATACATTTATATCATTTTTCGGTACTAACCTACAAACCGAAGGCCCAGCCCGTATTGCTGTTTTTTTGCCTATTTCAGTATTTCCAAGAAAAGGAATATCAAACGGAGTTCAAATGGAATGAAACCTTTGGGAGCGTGATTTTTGGATTGAACATGATCTAGAGGACTTGGAGTGTAAGCCAAGAAACGATCGAGGCGGCTAGGAGATAGGAGGGCGCGCCCACCCATTCTAGGCGTGCCCCCCTGTCTCGTGGGCCCCTCAGGCGGCCACCGACGTACTTCTTCCTCCTATATATACCCACGTACCCCGAAAACATCGAGGGAGCCAATGAAAAACAATTTCCACCGCAGTAACCTTCTGTATCCGCGAGATCCCATCTTGGAGCCTTCACCGGCGCTCCGCCGGAGGGGGAATTGACCATGGAGGGCTTCTACGTCAACACCATAGCCCCTCGGATGACTTGTGAGTAGTTTACCACAGACCTTCGGGTCCATAGTTATTAGCTATATGGCTTCTTCTCTCTTTTTGGATCTCAATACAATGTTCTCCCCCTCTCTTGTGGAGATCTATTTGATGTAACTCTTTTGCGGTGTGTTTGTCGAGATCCGATGAATTGTGGGTTTATGATCAAGTTTATCTATGAGAAATATTTGAATCTCCTCTGAATTCTTTTATGTATGATTGAGTTATCTTTGCAAGTCTCTTTGAATTATCAGTTTGGTTTGGCCTACTAGATTGATCTTTCTTGCCATGGGAGAAGTGCTTATCTTTGGGTTCAATCTTGCGGTGTCCTTACCAAGTGACAGCAGGGGTTGCAAGGCACATATTGTATTGTTGCCATCGAGGATAAAAAGATGGGGTTTATATCATATTGCTTGAGTTTATCCCTCTACATCATGTCATCTTTCTTAATGCGTTACTCTGTTCTTATGAACTTAATACTCTAGATGCATGCTGGATAGCGGTCTATGTGTGGAGTAATAGTGGTAGATGCAGGAAGGAGTCGGTCTACTTGTCATGGACGTGATGCCTATATACATGATCATGCCTAGATAATCTCATAATTATTCGCTTTTCTATCAATTGCTCAACAGTAATTTGTTCACCCACCGTAATACTTATGCTATCTTGAGAGAAGCCACTAGTGAAACCTATGCCCCCCGAGTCTATCTTTTATCATATAAGCTTTCAATCTACTTTTATTTTCATCTTTACTTTTTGCATCTATATTATAAAATACCAAAAATATATTTATCTTATAATACTATCTCTATCAGATCTCACTTTTGCAAGTGGCCGTGAAGGGATTGACAACCCCTTTATTGCGTTGGTTGCGAGTTCTTTGTTTGCTTGTGTAGGTGCGTGGGACTTTTGAGGAGCCTCCTACTGGATTGATACCTTGGTTCTCAAAAACTGAGGGAAATACTTACGCTACTATTGCTGCATCACCCTTTCCTCTTCAAGGAAAACCAATGCAAGCTCAAAAAGTAGCAAGAAGGATTTCTGGCGGCGTTGCCGGGGAGGTCTAGCCATGGAAATCGATTTGGGACCACAAAATGGTGAGTAATAGTGCATGAAACGGGCCAGAATCGACAAAAACCGCGAGTCTAGATGACCGACACGTAAACGCACCCCGGGGTTCATCAATTGTGGAAATCACTCCGGGGCCTGATACGTCCATTTTGCATCATGCTTTTATATTGATATTTATCGCATTATGGGCTGTTATTTCACATTATGTCACAATACTTATGGCTATTCTCTCTTATTTTACAAGGTTTACATGAAGAGGGAGAATGCCGGCAGCTGGAATTCTGGGCTGGAAAAGGAGCAAATATTGAAGGGCTATTCTGTGCTACTCCAAAAGTCCTGAAACTCCACGGAATACCTTAAAATAAATAAAGAAAAATCGTCGCCAAAGATGAAGGCGAGGGGCCCTCACCCTGCTCACGAGGGTGGACGGCGCGCCCCTCCCCGCTGGGCGCGCCCCTACCTCGTGGGCCCCATGGTGGCTCTCTGACGTCCATCTTCTCCTATATGAAGTCTTTCGATGAGAAAAAAAATAGCAAGCAACCTTTCGGCACAAGACTCCGCCGCCACGAAGCGGAACCTTGGCGGAACCAATCTAGGGCTCCGGCAGAGCTGTTCTGCCGGGGACACTTCCCTCCGGGAGGGGGAAATCATCGCCATCATCATCACCAACGCTCCTCTCATCGGGAGAGGGCAATCTCCATCAACATCTTCACCAGAACCATCTCATCTCCAAACCCTAGTTCATCTCTTGTACCCAATTCTTGTCTCCAAGTCCAGGATTGGTGCTAGTAGGTTGCTAGTAGTGTTGATTACTCCTTGTAATTGATGCTAGTTGGTTTACTTGGTGGAAGATCATATGTTCAGATCCTTTATGCATATTATTACCCCTCTGATTATGAACATAATATGCTTTGTGAGTAGTTACGTTTGTTCCTGAGGACATGGGAGAAGTCTTGCTATTAGTAGTCATGTGAATTTGGTATTCGTTCGATATTTTGATGAGATGTATGTTTTCTGACCTCTAGTGGTGTTATGTGAACGTCGAATACATAACACTTCACCATTATTTGGGCCTCGAGGAAGGCATTGGGAAGTAATAAGTAGATGATGGGTTGCTAGAGTGATAGAAGCTTGAACCCTAGTTTATGTGTTGCTTCGTAAGTGGCTGATTTGGATCCATATGTTTCATGTTATGGTTAGGTTTACCTTAATACTTTTGTTGTAGTTGCGGATGCTTGCAATAGAGGTTAATCATAAGTTGGATGTTTTTTCAAGTAAGAACAACACCCAAGCACCAGTCCACCCACATATCAAATTATCAAAGTATCGAACGCGTATCATATGAGCGTGATGAAAACTAGCTTGACGATATTCCCATGTGTCCTCGGGAGCGCTTTTATTATTATAAGAGTTTGTTCCGGCTTGTCCTTTGCTACAAAAAGGATGGGGCTACCTTGCTGCACCTTATTTTCTTTTGTTACTTGTTGCTCGTTACAATTTATCTTATCAGAAAACTATCTGTTACCACTTATTTCAGTACTTGCAGAGAATACCTTGCTGAAAACCACTTATCATTTCCTTCTGCTCCTCGTTGGGTTCGACACTCTTACTTATCGAAAGGACTACGATAGATCCCCTATACTTGTGGGTCATCAGGGCCCCAAAACTGTGAGCAATAGTCCATGAAATGGGCCAGAATCGCCCAAAACTATAAGTGTTGATGACCGACACGTAAGCGCACCTTGGGGTTCAACAACTATGGAAATCACTTCAGGACCCCAAAATGGTGAGTAATAGTCCTCAAAATGGGTCAGAATTGGATAAAACTGTGAGTGTTGACGACCGACACGTAAACGCACCCCGGTGATCGTCAATCGTGAAAATCGCTCTGGGACCCCAAAACAGTGAGTAATACTGCACGAAACGGCCCAGAATCGGCCAAAATTGTGAGTGTTGATGACCGACATGTAAATGCACCCGGGGTTTGTGAATCGTGGAAATAACTCAGGGTCCCCAAAAGAATGAGTAGTAATCCACGAAACCGACTAGAATCGGCCAAAATTGCGAGTGTTGATGAGCGACACGTAAATGCACCCTGGGTTTCGTCAATCGTGAAAATCACTCCGGGACCCCAAAAGTGTGAGGAATAGTCCATGAAACGGGCCTGAATCGGCCAAAATTGCGAGTGTTGATGACCAACATGTAATTGCATCCTGGGGTTCAACAACTATGGAAATCGCTTCGGGCCCCAAAATGGTGAGTAATAGTCCATGAACCGAGCCAGAATCGGCCAAAACTGTGAGTGTTGATGTCCGACACGTAAACGCCTCCCGGGTTCGTTAATCTTGGAAATCACTCTGGGACCCCAAAACAATGAGTAATAGCCCACGAAACGGGTTAGAATTGGACAAAACTGTGAGTGTTAATGGCAGACACGTAAACGCACCCCGGGGATCGACAATCGTGGAAATCGCTCTGGGATGCCAAAATGGTGAGTAATAGTGCATGAAAGGACTAGAATCGGCCAAAATTGTGCGTGTTGATGAGCGACATGTAAACGCACCCGGGGGTTCGTCAGTCGTGGAAAGCACTTCGGGAACCCAAAACTGAGTAATTGTCCAAGAAACCGGCCAAAACTGCAAGTCTTGACGAGCAACACATAAGCACACCTTGGGGTTCGACAACCATGGAAATCGCTTTGGGACCCCAAAACTGTGAGTAATAGTCCACGAAATGGGCCAGAATCAACAAAAGTGGTGAGTGTAGATGACCGACACGTAACACATCCAGGGGTTCGTCAATCGTGGAAATCACTCCGGGACGCCAAAACAGTGAGTAAGAGTCCACGAAATGGGCCGGAATAGACCAAAATTATGAGTGTTGATGACCAACACGTAAGCGCACCTTGGGGTTCAACAACTACGGAAATCGCTTCGGGACCCCAATATGGTGCGTAATCGTCGACAAAACGGTTTAGAATTGGACAAAACTGTGAGTTTTGACGACGGACACATAAACACACCCCGAGGATCGCCAATCGTGAAATCGCTCTTGGACCCCAAAACGGTGAGCCAGATCGCGCGAAACGGACCAGAATCAGCCAAAATTGTGAGTGTTGATGACTGAAACGTAAAAACACCCTAGGGTTCACTACTAGGGAAAAGCCTATACACAGAGGTATAGCAGTAGCGCCGGTTAAAATAGGGCACTATTGCTAATTTGTAGTAGCGCGTTCGTGCAAAGCGCTCTATAGCTTAAACTATAGTAGTAGCGCATGTTCAGAAACAAGCGCTACCACTATAATTTCCACCGTGTCGGCGGTAGGCTAGGAGTAGTAGTAGAGATTCCGAGCAAAGCGCGGTACCACTATGGTCATTGTTGCAGCGCCTTTCCTGTATACAACGCTACTTCTAAGAAAGAAAAAAAATGAAAAAATAGAAAAATACATGAAAATAATAGAAGTAGGAAACAGAGAAATGAAAAAAAAGAAAATGTAAGGTTAAACAAAAGAAATTACTGCTTCCTATAGCAGCAGCGTGTTTTTATAAAACGCGCCATAGCTCACTTAGCTATATCGTGTTTACGCAACAGCGCTGCTGCTAGTTCGACTTAACCACACGCGGGCTCAAAATTTTGCTAAGTCCTCTCCTTTCCCCCCACTCCCCCAGCCCTGTTCCCCCAACTCCTCTGTCACCGCCGCCCGAGCCTGCCCTCACCGTTGCCGCCCGCCCTCAACCTCAGTGCCACCGCCCGCCGCCGCACTCGACCTCACCGTCGCCTCCCTCGACCTCACTGCCGCCGCCGCCCTCGACCTCACCGCCGCCGCCCGAGCCTGCCCAGCACCGCCACCGCCCGATCCCGAGGCCGCCGTCACCGCCCCAACCTCTCTGTCGCCGAGCACCTCCCCGCCACCATCTCTCCCCTCTCTGTAAGCCCCCCACCCCTCCCCAACCCCCTTTGTCTCTGCTTAGTTAGTACTAGATGTTTTTTAGTCGTAGTAGATGTTAATTTAGGGTTCATACATAATGATTTTTAGTAGTTGAACTAGTTTAGTTTTAGTTGAAGTAGTTTAGTAGGTAAATTAATAAACTAGTTATACTAGTTCAATTAATAGAAATAATGTATTTTTAGTAAGTAAATTAATAAACTAGTTGAACTAGTTTAGTTTTAGTTGAACTAGTTTAGTAAGTAAATTAATATAACTAGTTGAACTACTTTATTTTTAGAAAGAACTAGTTTTTTTCTATTTATAGTAAGTTTATATTTAGTAAGAACTAGTTGAATTAATAGAACTAGTTGAACATGTCATATTTGTTGTTATTTTTTAGCTTAAGCAATTATTCGGGATGTATTAGTGATAACTTATAGGGTTTTTGCTTTTGCAGAAATCAAGGAGCCCCTCCATCATCCCCGCCGTCGTCCGCGTCACCGACCCCCTCCGACCTCGAGGTGAGACCTGCCAAATCTCCATGTATATCTTGTGTTGCTCATATAGGATATCTGGTTTCCTAAGTGGTCGGTCATGTTCAGGATACACCTCCGAGTGGCCTATGTTTTGCCGGAGTGTTGATTAATTTCCGTTCCGGCAAATTTCACGTGCTCGAGATGTCCTTTTTTAGCAAAGGTCATGCCGAATTTTTCCGTGAATTCTGGCATGACTTGTGCTAGAATATGTAGGAAATATCGAGTGGCCTGGATTTTCTCGAAAAATAATGATCTAATTTAGGTTTTTTAGTACATATATTTAATTGTACAAGTTTAATCTTTGAATTATGAATGTAAGAAATGTCGTACTCGGACGACGATAGTCTCCCGGGGGACTGCAGCTGGTGCCACGACGATCAAGGTATGTGCGACAGGTTCGTTGAGCTGGACGAAGATCGGTGCTTCAGCACTAAGATCGAGGAGACCTTCGATGTTGAAACGGTACGCAACAACGACAAGTGTTTTTTTCGTAGTTAAGCATGACTTCAACTATTTCAACGTCTAATTTTCATCTTCTACAATTCGACTAGCTTATCCCATGCCATGCAAGACGCTATGTCTTTGAGAGGATGGGTTTTGAAGACCATGAAAATTTTGAAACAAAGAAAATACACCTAAGGACCCATCATGATATGGATTTTGAAGTAAATCTGTGCAATGCTCAGAGCGTAACCCATTTTGGTTGCCAAAATTGGGAAGCACTTTGCAAATGTATGGTTTTTATGAGTGTATGATTTTCACCATGGATCTTGGTGATCCTGACATTGAGCAAGACAATATGGACATTTGGGTCCTTGTTGATATGCTTCCGATTCTACCGCAATGTGAGTTTCTCAAACATAGTTATTAACTAATTTATATTGTTTATTTCAAAATAGTTGACAACTTATTTCCATTGACAGCTTATTTTGATTCTTCAAAGAATGTGCGGAAGATGGTAGACAAAACCCACTACACTGATGGCTCCGAATTAACTTATAAGGAGAAAAGTCATCTGGTCGCTTATTGTACTTACCTTGAGAATTATGCTACCTCTTGAGCACTGCGTTGGTTTTCCTCGAAGAGGAGAGGATGATGTAGTAAAGTAGAGTAAGTATTTCCCTCAGTTTTTGAGAACAAAGGTATCAATCCAGTAGGAGACCACGCACAAGTCCCTCGTACCTACACAAAACGATAGCTACTCGCAACCAACGAGATTAGGGGTTGTCAATCCCTTCACGGTCACTTACGAGGGTGAGATTGATAGAGAAGATAAATAATATTTTTCGTATTTTTGATAGATAGATGCAAAGTGATGGAGATTGATATGATGAGAATAGACCTGGTGGCCATAGGTTTCACTAGTGGCTTCTCTCAAGAGCATAAGTATTCTACGGTGGGTGAACAAATTACTCTTGAGCAATTGACAGAGTTGAGCATAGTTATGAACATATCTAGGCAATGATCATGTATATAGGCATCACGTCCGAGACAAGTAGATCGAAACGATTCTGTGTCTACTACTATTACTCCACCCATCGACCGCTATCCAGCATGCATCTAGAGTATTAAGTTAAAAACAGAGTAACGCCTTAAGCAAGATGACATGATGTAGAGGGATAAATTCATGCAATATGATAAAAACCCCATCTTTTTATCCTCAATGGCAACAATACAATACGTGCCTTGCAACCCTTTCTATCACTGGGTAAGGACATCGCAAGATCGAACCCAAAGCTAAGGACTTCTCCCATTGCAAGAACTACCAATCTAGTTGGCCAAACCAAACGGATAATTCGAAGAGACTTGCAAAGATAACTCAATGATACATAAAAGAATTCAGAGAAGAATCAAATATTTTCCATTGATAATCTGAATCATAAACCCACAATTCATCAGTCTCAACAAACACACCGCAAAAAGAAGATTACATCGAATAGTTCTCCACAAGAGAGGGGGAGAACATTGTATTGAGATACAAAAAGAGATAAGAAGCCATCTAGATACTAGCTATGGACCCGAAGGTCTGAAGTAAACTACTCACACTTCATCGGAGAGGCTATGTTGTTGATGTATAAGCCCTCCGTTGTGGATGCCCCCTCCGGCAGAGCTCCGGAACAGGCCCCAAGATGGGATCTTGTGGATACAGAAAGTTGCGGCGGTGGAATTTGGTTTTGGGCTCTCCTTCTGCTCTGTTGGAGGTACGTAGGTATATATAGGAGGAAGGAGTATGTCGGTGGAGCAACAGGGGGCCCACGAGGTAGTTGGCGCGCCCAGGGGGGCGCCCCCCACTCTCGTGACCTCCTCGGTTACTTCTTGGAGTAGGGTCCAAATCCCCTGGATCACGTTCGATGAGAAAATCACGTTCCCGAAGGTTTTATTCCGTTTGGACTCTGTCTGATATTCCGTTTCTTCAAAACACTGAAATAGGCAAAAAACAACAATTCTGGGTTGGGCCTCCGGTTAATAGATTAGTGCCAAAAATAATATAAAAGTGGAAAATAAAGCGCAATATAGTCCAAAACAGTAGATAAAGTAGCATGGAGCAATCAAAAAATTATAGATACGTTGGAGACGTATCAAATTACAATACCTATTATTGAACTCCTCCAAATTATGGTGAATACGTGCCACTACTGCATGTGTTGAACCACGGTAACTTCTATGGAGATACCCTGGTAATATTTTTTACTATTACGACATCCATGTATCTTTTGCATAGTTCTAAAACTAGTACATCATTGCTAACTACGAAGTTATTACTATGTTTTTCAACAGAAAATCCTGATGGATTGTGTGCCTCATCTGATGTATCTGAATGGTCGCCTTAGAGTTCTGAACATACTACCAGGTCAATCTAGGGAGCTCACCTGTGCATATCGGATTTGTAAAACTGGTGAACACATGCTCATCAAAGAATGGAAAAAGTGTTTGGACATTCGCAAGGAGGTTCTTGGAAGTAACATTAAGCAAAAGGCAAGAATTGGAGACAGGATAATCTCCATTCTCCATAATGGAGAGTCAGGGGCTATCTTGTTTTTTGCTATTTTACCTTAGAGAATGTAGTAGGTCCTATGAGGTACAATATGTTTATTATGTGGTACAGTGTGTTATAGTTGATGATGAGGAGTACTTGTGATTACGACTAGTGACCAATTTGCTATGTCATGTCATTGATGAAAATGATGATCTTTAGGAGATAAGTTGTTAATGATATGATGATGATGATATTTATTATGTTATTGGGTGAAAGAACCGCAGATTAGTTTGAAGTGGATGGACATCCACTTGAAACTAGTCCACGGTTCTGTCACCCCGTGATGTAATAACTCATTATGATGTAAAAACGATCCCTAAATTCCTGTTGTATGAAAACTTGTGTAAAGGTGTATGAATACAACATGAAATAAAAAAGAAATAAAATACGAAATAATAGTAGTAGCACGGGCAGGGAGAAGCGCTACTACTAATTACCATTAGCGCTCCTTGTTGGAAGCGCTACTACTAAGTCGATTTAGCAGTAGCGTGGGTTGAGGCACGCTACTGCTAAGCTTTAGCTGTAGTGCCGTACCAGTAGCGCTCCAGTCCGCGCTACTGATAGGCCTAAAACCCGCGCTACTCATAGGCTTTTCCCTAGTAGTGGTTCGTCAATCGTGGAAATCACTCAGGGATCCCAAAACAGTGAGTAATAATCCACGAAACGGGCCAGAATCAACCAAAATTGCGAGTGTTGACGACCGACACGTAAACGCAAACTGGGGTTCGTCAATCGTGGAAATCACTCGGGGACCCCAAAAGAGTGAGTAATAGTCCACGAAACGGGCCATAAGCGGCCAAAATTGCGAGTGTTGATGACCAACACGTAATCGCACCCTGGGGTTCAACAACTATGTAAATCGCTTCGGGGCCCCAAACTGTTAAGCAATAGTCCACGAAAAGGTTCAGAATTGGACAAAGCTGCGAGTGTTGATGACGCACATGTAAACGCACCCCGGGTATCGCCAATCGTGGAAATCGCTGTGGGACCCCGAAACAGTGAGTAATAGTGCACGAAAGGACCAGAATAGGCCAAAATTATGAGTGTTGATGACTGACACGTAAACGCATCCCGAGGTTTGTCAATCTTGGAAATCACTTTGGGAACCCAAAACTGAGTAGTAGTCCAAGAAACGGGCCAGAATCGGCCAAAATTGCAAGTGTAGATGACCAACACGTAATCGCACACTCGGGTCACCAAGTATGGAAATCGCTTCGAGACCCCAAAACGGTGCGTAATATTCCACGAAACGGCCAAAATCATCCAAAACTGTGTGTGCTGATGTCAGACACGTAAACGCACCCCGGGGTTCGTTAATCATGGAAATCACTCCGGGAGCCCAAAACTGTGCGTAATAGTTCATGAAACGGGCCAGAATCGGCCAAAACTATGAATGTTCATGACCGACACGTAAGCGCACCTTTGGGTTTATCGAGCATAGAAATCGCTTTGGGACCCCCAAACGGTGAGTAATAGTCCACAAAATGGGCCAGAATCAACAAAAACCGCAATTGTTGATGACCGACATGTAAACGCATCCCGGGGTTCGTCAATTTTCGAAATCACTCCAGGAACCCAAAATAGTGATTAATAGTCAACAAAATGGGCCATAAGTGGCGAAAATTCTAAGTGTTGATGACCGACACGTAAACGCACCCCGGGGTTCGTTAATCGTGGAAATCACTTCGGGAACCCAAAACTGAGTAATAGTCCAAGAAACAGGCCAGAACCAGCCCAAACTGCGAGTCTTGATGACCAACACATAGGCACACCTTGTGGTTCTGTCACAGCCTAGCTTAGCCCTTGCCCGACTCTGCATAAGTTGCAATCATGTTTAAATTTCTGAAACTTGAATTGAGGTTAGTTGAAATCCTCAAAAATCAGTTAAAAAATAATCAACATCTAAATCTCATCAAATGGGTCCATTATTTTGGGAGTCTCAGAAATATTTATTTTGGGCATGTGATTTAATCCAATAATTATTTGCATTGGATTTATATTTGATATATATTAACTATAACTCCAATAATTCTAAAAATTGTGAATGGCCTTGAATGTATTTTACCAGGCCACATAATCATTTTTTGAATTTATTAAAATGATTTGGTATAAAAATCAAATCAAAGCAAAATGACAGAAATAGAAAAACAAAAAGAATAAAAATTTAAAAAGATTACCTGGACCTACCTGGCTGGCTCAGCTCCTGCGCGGCCCAACACTGCTGGCCCAGCCCACCGCGACCTCCTGTCGTCTTCCTCTCCTCGCCCTAAAGCTGTTGCTGTCGCTGCGAGAGAGCGCCCACGTAGGCCGCAGGCTCCAGCTCCTTCTTGCCACCTCCTGCCTCTCCCTCGCGCCTGGAGACGCCTAGAGACCCTTGACCTCTCGCTCTCTCGCCCGCAACCTCTCCCTCCCCTCTGCTCTCTCTCCCATGGCCGACTGAATGAGCTGGAGTGCACCGACACCGTTCGCCACGACCACCATCCACCCCTCGCCTTGTCGATGCACCCAGAAGAACCGCCATCGACTCCTACATCGTCTACACCAACCCGTTCGACCGCGGGAGCTCTGCAACGTCGTCCTCGACCTCATCTTCTTCCTCAGATACAGGAGATCGCCGCCGGGATTCCGACGCCGTCAAGCCTTCCCCCAGCCCGCATCGATGAGCCCTGCAACCGTTGTGAGGCCACGGTCCTTCTCCCCCTAACCTGTGCTCATTTGCCTCCCCTAACCTCTCTAACCACCTTCCCGACCGCTCCTCGCCGCCGGCCATGGCGCCGCCGCGACCACAGCTATTGTCGCTTGCGTCCGAGTCCATCAGCGCGCTCAGCACACTTCCAGGATCATGTATCACTCTTCAGTTTCTCCTCTAGTGCACCGTAGCATCCACACCGTCCGCGCCCGAACTCCGGCAGCCGTGTAAGTTGCCGCCGCCGTCAATTTAAATTGGCTGAGCTGATGCTGCATGCACCAAAAGATGCATTCGATCTCCAACATCGTGTAGAACCTCTCAGCCATCAATTTGGTCACCGGAGGAGCGTTCCCGATGCCCTCCGTTGTCTTTGGCGTCGCCGGCGACGAGCCGCAGGTCAACTCCGGCGAGTTTGACCCGGGTTGATCCTGTTTGACTCACCGTGAGTCACTGACATGTGGGGCCAGCCTCTGACTAACACTAGATTAGTTCTTAGTTAGCGCTAATTAACACTGTTAATTATTTAGGACACTGACATGTGAGACCCACTGGTTAGATTCGACCAGGAACGGTTTCGTTGACCTGCTGACATCACACTGACGTCAGGCTGACGCAATAAATCATTTTCTGGATTAAGAATAATCCAGGAAATTTCAGAAAATGTTCAAGGTTTCTAAAAATCATAGAAAATCAACCGTAACTCCAAATGAAATAATTTATACATGAAAAATGATCAGAAAAATCCAATCTATCGATCTTTACCATTTTCATGCATGTTGGAACAACTTATAGTTGCTGAATCGTACAAAACAAATAAAGGGCATTTGAATATCCACATATGGAGTTTGAATTTGAATCTTGGATTCAAACCAACTTCATTTAACCTGTTGCTAGATGCATTATCTCAAACAACAACATATTGCTATGTCATGATCATGCATCATGTTGTGCATTGCATTGGTTGTGTTTCTTTCTTTGTTGTCAGTAATTGTCCCCTCTCGATAGACGTGTTCCAACGATAAGTTCGATGACACCGACAAAGAGCTATATCATCTTCACAACTGCCAGGCAAGCACAATCCCTTTGTTCATTCCAATACAATCTCACTCTCTCGCTCATGCTCTCTTTTACTGCATTAGGACAACAACGATTCAACTGTTACATGTTCCAGTAGTTGAACCCCGTTCCTCTGCATGACCTGTCATTGCCACAATAAATAGATGAAACCCACTAGCATGAGTAGGAGTTGGTTGAGCCTTGATGTGCCTACTCATTCATGCTTGTTTGTCATGCCTGCTATTAATTAGAGCCGTGTCAGGTTTGATTCATCGGGGATGAATTGGAATGTTGTGAAACATGTCCTACTATTGAGAGCTAAGTGTGTGAACATGATTTGGTAAAGGTAGCGGTGAGAGGCCATGTAGGAGTACATGGTGGGTTGTCTCATCGAAGCCGTCCTCAGGAATTGAGTTCTATGCTAGTGATCCATGAACAGTTACTACCACACATTGCGTTCCGGTAACTCAACGCCTCTCGACTTATTAATCATCCTGATCTCTGTCCAAGAGTTACAACTAGTTTCTGGTGTTTGTAAGTTGTGTTAGCAGCCTACCAAGTGGCACCCGGTATAGGTGGGTTTGGGTCAGACTAGGCACCGTGGCCGGGTATGCCAAGTGCCACCCGTTTGGTGGGTTTGCAACCCTGTAGACATCGTTTGGGGTCGTGAGGGACACCCCAGCCGGATCTCCTTGCGGATGGAACCCGAATAGGTGATAAACCTGGATTAGAGACTTGTGTGGTTAGTCAGGTCGTGGCCGACACCCTCGCCAGGTTTTCGCTTGAAGGTTGCCGAGATACATGACGTGTACATGGCGGTAAGGGGCGAGATCGTGTGTGAAGAAGTACACCCCTACAGGGTTAATATGATCTATTCGAATAGCCGCGTCCGCGGTAAAGGACCTCTGGGTTGCCTATACAGTTCATAGACAAGTGAAAGTGGATACTCTAAAATACACAAGATAAGCGTGAGTGCTATGGATGGCGTTCTCGTAGGGAGACGGGAGCGGATCCATAGTGGTGTATTGATATGGTGAATATGTGGACTCGTGTGCGCCACCTCAAAAGAGATACTTGTAGTCGTAGTTCAGGATAGCCACCGATTCAAAGCTGGCTTGCTGGAGTTAAACTCCACCACCCCCCTTTGTTGATACTGACGCATATGTAGCTAGTTCTGATGTAAGTTTTGATGGGTACATTTGTACTCACGTTTGCCTAATTTATGGTTTTGGAGAGAGATTTCAGTCTCGCTAGTGGTTCCGCTTGGACTTCGACGTTTAGCTTGCTACCTCAGCTATGATCTTGTGCCCCCGGCGTAATCTGGTAGATAGTCAGGCTTCTCAGCCTTTTTCATTTGTAGATGTCTGTACTCAGACATGATAAGCTTCCGCATGTGTTTTGACTTGTATGCTCTGAATGTTGGGTCATGAGACCCATGTTTGTAATATCTCGCTCCTTAGAGCCTATTGAATAAAATACTCGAGTTGTAGAGTCATGTTGTGATGCCATGTTGTATTTGCACATATCGAGCATATTGTGTGTATGTTATTGAAATGCATGGTATGTGTGGGATGTGACTATCTAGTTGTTTATCCTTGGTAGCCTCTCTTATCGGGAAATGTCTCCTAGTGCTTCCACTTAGCCTTGGTAGCTTGCTACTGCTCCGGAACACTTAGGTTGGCCGACATGTGTCCTTCTTCGTTCCTGTGTCTGTCCCTTCGGGGAAATGTCACGCCGCGTCTACCGTAGTAATAGTGCACGAAACGGACCAGAATCATCCAAAATTGTGAGTGTTGATGACCGAAACGTAAACGCAACCCGGGGTTCGTCAATCGTGGAAATCATTTTCGGAAACCAAAACTGAGTAATAGTCCAAGAAATAAGTCAGAATCGGCAAATATTGCGAGTGTTGATGACCAACACGTAATCGCACACTCGGGTCACCAACTATGGAAATCGCTTCGGGACCCCAAAACAGTGAGTAATAGTCCACGAAATGGGCCAGAATCGGCCAAAACTGTGAGTGTTGATGTCCGACACGTAAACAGACCCTAGGGTTTGTTAATCATGGAAATCACTCCGGGACCCCAAAACAGTGAGTAATAGTTCATGACACGGGCCGGAATCAGCCAAAACTATGAATGTCGTTGACCGACATGTAAGCGCACCTTGGGGATTAACAACTATGGAAATCGCTTTGGGACCCCAAATCGGTGAGTAATAGTCCACGAAATGGGCTAGACTCGACAAAAACCGTGATTGTTGATGGCTGACACGTAAACGCATCCCGGGGTTCGTCAATGGAGGAAATCACTCCGGGACCCCAAAACAGTGAATAATAGTCCGTGAAATGGGCCAGAATCGGCCAAAATTGCGTGTGTTGATGACCAACACGTAATCACACCCTGGGGTTCAACAACTATGGAAATCGCTACGGGGCCCCAAAACGGTGAGTTATAGTCCACAAAAAGGTCAGAATTGGACAAAACTGTGAGTGTTGACGACGCACACGTAAGCGCACAACCGGGATCGTCAATCGTGGAAATCGCTCTGGGACCCTAAACGGTGAGTAATAGTGCACGAAAAGGACCAGAATCGGCCAAAATTATGAGTGTTGATAACCGACAGGTAAATGCAACCCGGGGTTCGTCAATCATGGAAATCACTTCGGGAACACAAAACTGAGTAATAGTGCAAGAAACGTGCCAGAACGAGCCCAAACTCCGAACACTTAGGCTGGCCGGCATGTGTCCTTCTTCGTTCCTGTGTCTGTCCCTTTGGGGAAATGTCACGCCGCGTCTACCGGAGTCCTGTTAGCCTGCTACAACCCGGATTCTCCGGAGTCCTGTTAGCCTAGTTGCTACAGCCCGGATTCACTCGCTGATGACCGACACGCTCGTTGCTAGGTCATGTATGCCTGTCCCTGTATGTTAGTGCCACTTTGGGTTTACGACTAGCCATGTCAGCCCGGGTTCTTTGTCATATGGATGCTGGCGACACTATCATATACATGTGCCAAAAAGCGCAAACGGTCCCGGGCATGGTAAGGCGACACCCGTGGGAATACCGTGCCTGAGGCCGCAAAGTGATATGAGGTGTTCCATGCTAGATCAGTGTGGCATGGAATCGGGGTCCTGACAGCATTGGTATCAGAACCTGACTGCTTGTAGGATTACCAAGCCAAACCGGTCGAAGTTGAGTCTAGAAATTCTTTAGTTATATAAGAGAATTGATTGTGGGATGGAACGTAAGGCTCTTTTTATGCCTTTACCTCATGCCCTTCTGATCTGAGTCATCCTATCTTTCCTACGGGGTTAAGAAACTAGGCTTTCTCTTCATTCTATCAAGATCACATGTTACTAATCCGTAGACTTATAGGATTGATGGTTCTAAGCTTCAAATCGGTTCCTACTACTTCCATATAATCATAGCTAGCCTCAGATTCGTGATACTGTGATGATCGAGTGGTTATGCCACCATTTTGTAGGATGTTTCAAATCATCTTGAGAATTTACAGCTGTTATGTTGTCCGAGTCATCCCAGATTTCTAAATAATCTTATGCATTTGCAAATCCCTTTTACCGTTTCGAAGTTCCTCCGGGCCAGATTAACCACACTAATCAGTGAGTTGAGGTACTCTATTGCCTCGACATATAGGTTAGAGTTATTATTATGACCCTAGGTGTCTTAGGGGATCATCTTGTGATCTAGCCATGTTTTGTGTTCCCAGTGTGTTTATTCTGGCCATCATTCTCGAAAGCATTCCGTGATGCCATTTAGTTAGTAGGCATTCTATTCCTGGGTTTTGAACCCGAGATTCACCCTACTTACTTCATGTTGATAATGTTTGCTAGTTCCTCTAGGTTATTAGTAACCTTTGCATTAGTCCTCGAGGTCCGTGGTATTTACTTCTTTCAAATACCATGAACTCCTTATGGCAGAAGTTCTTAGAACCAAAAGATCACAACAAGAGTGCTCTTGATGAGTTCTCCTTTCCACATTGTGAGGCTGCCAGTCCTACCTTTCTGCATGGATTATCCGGAAGAATTGTTGAGCTTTGCTCGATATACTAATCTATGCATCCACAACTCAGAAAGGTATATGTTCCTTGAGTTGTCCCTCCTTAGTTGTGTTTCTGACCCCGTCTATCAATTGATAGCCGGGAGTATGCATGCATTCGTTCATTGGTGCCTATTACTCTTGTGGTCCGTCAAGCCATTTTATTCCAGAATGACTAGGAGAAACAAACTCCAGAACCTCATCAATATCCAGGATTGGGTCAAAGCAGTTGTACCCTGCCCATCAAATCGCCAATCCAGATTTTGGTCTGTTCTACCTTGAGGTGTTACCCTCTTTACATCAGGATCTTCATGAGAATCGCACTATCTCTTATGAATTCTTGATGAAGTGATACTTCTCGCCATCATTATTCATTTCTCGGTTCCCATGTTGTTGCAACCGGAATGCCGACAGGTGAACTATGATGTGTGAACTCAATACACCTAGCAACCGTGTTGCTTGGTAGTCAAAGGACAAAAAATTTCATTCTTAGCATGTTGGTTATTGAATCACCAATCTAAGATTAATCGTGCTACCTAGTTTTTATTTCTGGTGCGCTCTTCGATCAATGAGTTTGGATTATGTCAATCTCTCACTCTTTTGATCATATCGTCTTGTCTCGAAAGCAAGATTATTCTAAAGCTTAGTAACATATCGGTGGTTGGTGTTTTTCCGCATGTCTTCTCGAAAGTATCACCAGGTTGTCACCTAACTGTTATGTTGAGCTCATGATCAAGTTTGTTTTCTTGTAAACTACCCTTTCTCCAAGAATCTGTGTCGGATACCCTGAGCCAGTTTGTTAAGCTAAACAACAACTTTGAGCGTTGGAAGATAAAAGCTTGTCCGACTCAGTTCATTCCAAGGGATATCCTTGTGTGTGTGTGTGTTGAAGAAAGATGATATCTTCATTGATTGATCCTTGTGTCAATTGTTGGATCTATTGTCTAACCCCAAACCTTTGATTTGTGTATGGGCTATCATCCAATCAAGTCAGAACCAACGATATTCATAATGTTGTCTTACTCGTGGTTGATCCCTCGAGCATACACCATTACATCCTTTGGTCTGACCAGTGCTATCACCTTGTTCACATAATTAAGGAATTCCATTTATATGGAAACCTTGATGAATTGTTGTTGAGCTCATCGACAACATCCCTGTCCTTTCCATGATTTTGTTGAACATTAAGCTTGTGTTGGAAACTTTTGAAAGCATTTCTTCATGTTCCGTTCATGAAGCATATGTTCGGCTGAAAGGAGTGACTTCCTCTGGTTCACGTGCACTTGGTGCAAGTTTCCGCCGTGAATCTAAAAAGTCAATGTTGCTTCCTCTGGAATCACCCCAAATCAGTCATGCATACGTGTGAAGTACTCTGTGGTTTGGAGACTTGCAACTTTCACTCTATATGTGTCCCTAGCACACCAAGCCAGTGATTGATTTGTTCAATGAGAAGAAGTCTCTTATTAAGAGCAAGACTTATGCAAGGATTTCGATATCCTTGTTGATGGTTCCCCTCCTAAACTCGGTAGTGTTTTATTATAAGACTACCATGTGATCATGCTTATCTGGGATAGCGTGTTGACATGTGTGTAGCAGAACCCTCTCATGTTTTTGAGCTTGCTATCATAGTTCATTCCCTGAGAATCCCACAACGTCATCTCCTCGATTTGTGTTGCAAACTTTCAAATTTCATTCTAGGCTTGATGAGTCTGGAATATCCAGACACCAACCAGATCTGAATCTCAGGCAGATATGATGGTTCGAACATTTCCCAACAGATATAACATTGATCTCTTTGTAACCCAGTAAAGTGGATATCGTGGCCAACACACCATGCCGAAAGACCTACTATTGTTGTATATTGATTGAGAAGTTTACCACCTCCCCATAAGGATTCCATAGGATTTACCCCAGAAATTGTTTCTTATGGATTCTTGTGCTTCCGAAGTCCGACCTTTTACTTGATGTTCTAGATATCAAACAGTATCTATGAATGGATTACGCTAGCACATCAAGGAGAACATTAGAAGCGGAGTGCTAAATGTCTCTTGGTCGATCGTCTAGATTTAGTTTCCTTGGCCTTGCTAAGGTGAAATCTGAGAAAGTGTTATCTTCCTTTGCATCTGCATCGTCCATCGATGTTCATCATGGTAGTATGTTGTGCTGCCAGGATCCTTGACACGGATTTTGGTAAAACCTTGATGAATATGGAAATGCTCAAGTTCTTGAGAGCACACACAAGTGCTAGGTTTTATCATCCGCATTAATTGTATAGTGCTCCCAATTCCCTCGGTTAAGCTATAACCTTTCAAACAGTGGAATCATTCTCTACTGTTGAGTTTCTCCCCAGTTACTACATTCATTCCCAGTATTTGCATTTTGTTCCTAGCTAGCACCGTCGTTGTGCCAATCTACCATGTGTCCCACCCATTCCCGGTGATAAGCAAAATCATCCATTGCGTTGTCTTCAACAAGGTAATACACATCATCCATACTAGTCCGAGTATGCCATTCTACCAAACTCCTCCAAACGATCGCTCGAGATTTGCCCTAGGCTGGTATGGGGAGTCCCAATGATCTCTATGTCAAAGGTAATTCTTTTTGCCACTTAAGGGAATAATTCTATGAGTCACCTCCTGTCGGTGTCAAAACCGGCGGATCTCGGGTAGGGGGTCCCGAACTGTGCGTCTAGGCGGATGGTAACAGGAGACAAGGGACACGGTGTTTTACCCAGGTTCGGGCCCTCTTGATGGAGGTGAAACCCTAGGTCCTGCTTGATTGATATTGATGATGTGGGTATTACAAGAGTAGATCTACCACGAGATCAAGGAGGCTAAACCCTAGAAGCTAGCCTATGGTATGATTGTTGTTCGTCCTATGGACTAAAGCCATCCGGTTTATATAGACACCAGAGAGGGATAGGGTTACACAGACTCGGTTACAATGGTAGGAGATCTACATATCCGTATCGCCAAGCTTGCCTTCCACGCCAAGGAAAGTCCCATCCGGACACGTGACGAAGTCTTCAATCTTGTATCTTCATAGTCTTGGAGTCCGGCCGATGATGATAGTTCGGCTATCCGGACACCCCCCAGTCCAGGACTCCCTCAGTAGCCCCTAAACCAGGCTTCAATGATGACGAGTCTGGCGCGCATATTGTCTTCGGCATTGCAAGGCGCGTTCCTCCTCTGAATAATTTATAGAATATTGTGAACACCAGGATAGTGTCCGGCTCTGCAAAATAAATTCCACATACCACCGTAGGGAGAATAATATTTACACAAGTTCAATCTGCTGACGTATTTTGTGGCGTGACGTCACACCACCACCAAGCCTTTACTCAAATCATTTTTATTGTACCACCTCAGCGCATTTAGCGAAGCGGTTTCCTTGGCACGTCATGTCGAAGCAGAGATCGTCTTCCCCTTATTCCGGGATTCCCATCAGTACGGACATGGGTAACCCAACCGCGCCCATTGCCACGCCCCCTCCATCGAAGGCGGGTTCCAAACAGTCATGGGGACGGCTCTTGGTATTCTCCTTCTTCATAATGAGACCAAGGCCCGTTCTTTTTCTTCAATCCTCAATCGAATCCACCCCTTGCCCCGAGTTCCAACACCCAGGGCTCTAGGCTCGGGTACTTACGACCTTCGACAATGTCCATCTCCGATCTAAGAGGCCGGTGGATGTCCTCCTCCGTCACGGAAGAGGACGTGCTAAAGCTGAGAGATGCTAGGTACTTAACCTACGAGATTTCGCATAGGTTGCCTGCCAAAGGGCAAGTTATTCCTACTCCCGGGCCTGGCGAGAGTGTCGTGTTCGTGTCTCACCTCCGTCGGGGTTTAGGCTTCCCGATGGATCCCTTCATAAGGGGGCTCATGTTTTACTATGGGCTGGAATTCCATGACTTGGCTCCGGAGTCCATCGTCCACATCTCGTCATTCATTGTCGTCCGCGAAGCCTTCCTCCGCACTACCCCTCACTTAGGCTTGTGGCTCAAAACCTTCAACGTGGAGCCGAAGATGATTGAGGGGCGTCAGGCAGAGTGCGGCGGGGCGGTTATAAGCAAGAGGGCCGAGGCTCCATGGCCCGAGGGCTCTTTTCAGGAGGAGCTCGGCTTGTGGGAACATGAGTGGTTCTATATCACCGCTCCCAGGGGCAGCAGGCAGAGGCCGCCGCCCTACTTTCGCCCGGGTCCTCCACAACGGCTGACGTCATGGGTCAACAAAGGGCTTGACTGGGGGCCTTCCAAAGACGTTGCAGGGCCGGATTCGAGACCTCCAAGAAAGGGAGATCAATCTGGTTGTAGTGGAACAGGTTATGCTGATTCGGCGCCTTCTGCCCTGCAAACGTCGCCCCCTCCGCCTGTGGGAATTCAATCCGGAGGGACCACGAGCTCTCCAACACTTCATGGGTTTGACGCCCGTGGAGATGTACAAACTGTTCTTCGGATCACAAGAGATGCGTCCGTACTTGACCGAGGACGCTGACCTAAGCTGCAATCGCCCGGATACTCAAGTAAGTAGCCCTGTGTCCGGACACATTGTCCATTTATTTATCACGGGTTTGCCTTTTAACCAGCTATCCCTTGGATAGGAGTGGATAGCGCAAGCAAAACTGATGCGGTGTCCAGCCCCCCTCCCCGAGACCACGCCGGATCCCGTGTTAATCAAAATGTTGGAGGTTGCACCTTCGGAGGAGGGTGAAGGGGGAAACAGGAAAACTACCACCTCTGCCAAGGAGGCTTTCAGTATGGGGGGAATCGAGAATCCCTCCCTCCAGGGGGAGAAGAGGACTGCTTCCGAAGACCCGGAGGCCAAGGCCTCAAAGCGGGGAAAGAAATCTGCACCGGAAGGTCCTGTGCCGGGAGGAGCCTCGGCCGCACAGTCTCCCCAAAGGAATCAGCCCTCCAGCGAGCCATAAGTAAAAAAGGGGGAGTTTTGTAATAGGGGACATCCCTACTTTATTGCTAAGGGTAACCGAAGTTTTCACCTTGTAGTTCGGATCTCAGCCCTTCTCAGCAGAGCTCATCTTCGGGGGACCTTCGTCTGGAGATGATGGAGAGCAAAACGCCTCCATCTGCCGCCCCATCGGGCGGGGCGGACGACCCTGAGGTGTCGTCACGGAGGGTCTCCCCGAGTCCGGCGGGGCCGGCGAGTTCGGCACCCACTGGAGTACGACCGGTGGAGCTGCAGGATTTGCTTGAGAGGGCGTCTATCTCAGAAGATCACCGCATATTAATGAGTATGGTGATTGAAAGGATCTCATCCGCCGAGAGAGGTTTGCATGAGGCCGTCGGAAGTTTGCTGACGGGGTTTGAGGTACGCAAAAAATGACATACCTTTTGACAGTTTTGCACATGGAGTGCGCCCTGTATAGATAGTAGCCCCTGAGACTTGGTATGCTGTCGAAAGCGACAGCGTGCCGAGGATCATAATCTCAGTTATAGAATGTCGCCATTCCTATGCAGGTGGCGGAATGTTCGGTGGCCAGCCGGACTGATGGAGTTGCCGAGCTGAAGCGGCAACTCGATGTTGCTGATGCGGACATCGCGCTGGTCAATAAACGACTTGACGAGTCACAAGGTGGGTGGTTTGTCCGCGGTCACCTAGTAAGGGAGCTGATGCCCGTTCCTTACAATTTGTATGCTTGATGCAGATGGTGCCGCCGCTGTGGAAGACCTTCAGCGGAGCTTGCTCGAGCCAAGGAGCAAGCCAGGAAAAGTGATGCGGCTGCCTCGAAGGCAGCGGAAGAGCTAAAAGCCGAAAAGGCTGGTCACCGCCAAAGCAGGGAGGAGATGGCCGGAATGTCCATGAAATTAAAAGATGCTACTGATCGCTATGAGGCTCTTGAAAGAGAACGCCGAGCGGAGCAAGAGGACCTGAAGAAGGCCGCCGCCGAAGCCAAGGATGCCCGTTGTGCGATGCGGGCTATGAAGGAGGAACTGCGTTAGGCCGGAGACATTGCGGCTGGAAAGCCCTTTCTGCTGCGTAGGAAGTTCACGGATCCGAAGTATGCTCAGTTGGGCCAATTGTGTGGTGCGGAGGATCCTTATCTGGATTTGGCGGCGAGTGCGTCGAACGCAGTTGTGCACTTCCGAAGCCAGAAGGATCACGAAATGGAAGAGCTTTTCTGGTCTCAATTCCATAATTCGGAGCGTCCACTTCTGTTGACCGATCGGTTGGCTGAGTGGGCTGAGCTGAATAGATTGTCCGGACTTGCCATGACGGATGTGGTGGCTCATCTGTGGCCAAAAAGGCCCAAGCCGGAGAGTTATTTTGGCTTGTTGTAGCAATTCCTTGGGGTGGTGCCACATATCGAGGCGATGAAGCGGTCGGCATGCATAGAGGGTGCACGGATGGCTCTCGCCCGTGTTAAGACATACTGGGCGGAGATGGATGCCACCGATGTTGCATCCCGGGGTTCGGACAAAAGCCGATTACCAGCTGAGCACTATTTTGAGGAAGTCCTGCAGGGCGCTCGTTTAATAGAGTCGCAGTGCTCGAAAGATGTTATCTTCAAATGACATGTATGATTTGTGAGATCATGTTTATAATGTAACGGCTTTTTATACTTGTGTGTTCAAGTATTGAACTATCTCTTGTGCGGCCGTATATGTGTGTATAACCTGAAAGATGGCAGTCTTTGGCTTCAGCCCGCACGCACATGGTGCGGGGGTGTTTGCAAAAAAAGTGCTTTTTCACACTTAATCCAACGTCTTGGTCCTTTGAAGGAGGTGATAGCATAACAAACTAGCCAACCGGACTATAATGCTTTATCACTTTCACTTAGCCATAGGAGCTCGATGGTGGGGCTACTATATAGCCCCTAGAGGCACCGCGCTCTCCGAACTCGGGGCGCGTATGTGCCAGACCGGGAAGCGGTCCTTCGTCAAAGCGGAGGAATTCTAAACATTCCAGTAGTCGATCCAGTGGTTGACCAGTCTCTCGCTATATCATGACAGTCAGTTTTCGGCTTTCTGTACTAAGGTGCTCACCCGGCCGAACCGGGGCACAATCGCAGTAGTTCTCCTGGTGCCGCGTTAGCCGATGGAGCGGAACGTAAGGCAGCAAAACACAGGAGCCGGGCAAACCCAACATTTGACCAAAGACATGATTCGGAGCTGATGCATATAAGGCCTAACTCGAGACGCCGAACACTCCCTGAGGTATTCGGTCTTTATGATACCAGGCAGAACAATGCACTAAGCCCCTAGTGTCCAGGTACGGGCGAGAACTTCTGACACGGCCGATGCCAAAACGCTAGCCTCCTCATCGGTTATGGTAGGAAACCAGGGGATGTGTATCAAGAAGAGACAGTAAGAAAGGTTTACGCAGGGTCTTAATCTGAAAAGAATCCTTGCAACGGGTTCCTGCTGCACGTCTGCGCCTGTGTCTCCGTTGTGCTGTATCCTGGACGGGTGTAGCACGTGCTTCATCTGTAAAAGAGAAGAACTTAGTTTGGAAAAAATATCGTGCAAAAGATGTGTTTAAAATAAAGTATGACTTGGAAGATGAATAAAGTTGAGCTTTATTGGCTCTCATCGCTTATACGTGCAGCCCCTTGTAAAGAGGTATGCGGCTGGGAAGCCCCTTTTTTATTTATGCCGGACTCGCCTAACCGTGTCCGAGGTCTGAATGACCTATTTTTAGGGGCTTTGACCAGCAAGGTCGGATTGGTGTGTGGCTGTCAAGGCAGTCTCACGTTTTCCGTGGTCGAGGAACACTCGGAGTTACCCTTTAATGAGATTATGCCGCATGGACCGGGCATTTTAAGCGTAAGAGACGCGTAATGTGATATTGCATTAAAGCGGGCGAAAGCTTCGTGTCCCAGTAGTGCTTGATGGCTACTTTTGAATGGGGCGATATGGAAAATGAGCTTTTCACGACGGAGGTTGTCGGATGAACCGAACACGACCTCTAGTAGTACAGAGCCTGTACAATTAGCATAAAGGCCAGGCGTCACTCCTTTGAAGGAAGTGCTGCTACGGTGAATTTTGGTAGGGTCTATCCCCATTTTGCGGATGGTGTCCTGGTATAGCAGGTTTATATCGCTGCTGCCATCCATTAGGACTAGTGTGAATTGTAGTCCGTCGATTATGGGATCCAATACCAAAGCAGTCCCTCCTGCATTTCGAATACTTCTGGAGTAATCCTGATGGTCGAAAGTAATTGGTTTAAACATCCAATTTCGGGACTCTGCTGGGGTGGACCGTACGACGCGTGTTTTAGCAGGTGCCGCACTATTTTTCCTTGTTATCACATGAAGTGAGTTCACTGTTTTAACTTCTACTGGGAAAGTCTTCTGTTTTCCGGCGTGCTGCTTGTGGGGTTCGTCGTCGTCTTCGCTTGGTGTGTCGAGCCCCTTGTGTTCGGCGTTAAGTCGGTCGGACTGCTTGAAGACCCAACAATCTTTGTGGGTATGGTTTGCAGGCTTCCCGAGGGTACTATGTATTTGACATATCCTTTCCAAGATTTTGTTTAGGTTGGATAGCTCATCACTATTGTCCTTAAGGGGCAGTGTTTTATTATTCGGCCGAGAGCCTTTGAATCGGGCGTTGACCGCCATGCTATATGGGCCATTTTCCTTATTCCAGCGCTGATCTTTTCTGCGTCGTGACTTCCCATTTCCATCCCTGACCTCAAATGTACTCGGGTCGCTGGTGCTGCATCTTGCCAGCCAGCTATCTTCCCCCGCGCAAAAGCGGGTCATGAGGCTTGTTAACGCGGCCATTGTTCTTGGTTTTTCCTGGCCGATGTGTCTGGCGAGCCATTCGTCTCGGACGTTATGCTTAAAGGCTGTTAAGGCTTCGGCGTCCAGACAGTCGACTATTTGGTTCTTTTTGGTGAGGAACCTATTCCAGAATTTACGTGCTGACTCTCCGGGCTGTTGAGTTATGTGACTTAAATCGTGTGCATCCGGAGGGCGGACATAAGTCCCCTGAAAATTTGCTCAAAACGCATCCTCGAGCTCTTCCCAACTTCCAATGGTATTTTCTGGGAGGCTTTTGAGCCAATGCCGAGCTGGCCCTTTGAGCTTGAGGGGTAGGTATTTTATGGCATGGAGATCGTCTCCTCTGGTGTCTGTTGTTCTGTCATATGCCTCTATGTTTACGGGTTTGAATCCCGCTGGAAATTCATGATCCAGTACGTCATCGATGAAACATAGTGGGTGTGCGGCGCCCCTGTATTTAGGTGTGCCCTTGTCTTCAAACACTCGGCGGGTTGTGTTTCTCCCTGGAGTCTTCTTTTTTGGCCCATAGATGGACCTGACCGGGCCATCCTTTTTGCGAGGATCCTTATGTGGATCGTGTGCCGGCTTGTGTGCGGCGCCGCTTGCCGCTCTTAGCCTGTCATCTAGTCGTCTATCCGGCCAGGCGGCCTCTTTCTTTTTTGACTGTGGGGTCTCTACGGCCTCCTCGTCAAATTCGGGCAACAGCTTGCGCTTCGGGTAGCTCTTTGCCTGGTGACTATCACCGTATTTATCTGCGGTATTGAGTACTTTGCTCCATCTCATTATGAGTGTGTCCTCCGCTGTTTTGAGCTTTCTCTTTTGCTTCTTCAAACTTCTTGCGGTGGCGACGAGCCTTTTATGAAGGTTCTTATGCTCCGGTGATGTGTCCGGCGTGAGATCGTCTGGACTGTTGTTTTCACCGGGGATGGGTTGCTTGTCCAATTCATCCTGTTCGGATGGTTGCTTGGTGGCATGTTCGTCATCTACTACTTCGCCCTGCTCTAAGGTTGGGTCAGTATGGGTGCAGTTGTTATCGAGGCGGGACTTCGGGCGGCGCTTGCGTCGCTGTTTTGGTTGTTTGTCGGGTGAGTTGTCCTTCGCCACGTCCCGTTGTTCCTCGTTATCGCCTCCTTTTAGCGTATCCACCATGTATACGTCGTGAGTTGAGGTGGCTTTCCAGCGCCCAGTAGGCACTGGTTCTTGGTCGTCTCCGGCATCGTCGTCCATACCGCGGATGTCTTCGGAGTCGAAGTCTAGCATGTCACTTAGATCGTCGACAGTGGCTACTAAGTGGGTGGTGGGTGGGCCTTGAATTTCTACGTCGTCCGCATCCCAACCATCCTGACCGCAATCCGGCCAGGTCTCTCCTGATAACGGAGATACTGTAGCGAACCCAGGATGTCGCGGAAAGGTGAGTGTTAAAAGTTGTCCGCAGCGGTGAACTCCATGATCGGCGCCCAATTGGATTCGATGGGAGGGGGCGCGGGAGGTTCGGAGTCCGGCGAGGAGTCCGACACCTCGGAGTCACGAGCTTCACAAGGGATAATGTCAGTATTTGGCTCCATCGCCATAGAGGTTGCAGCCCCCGAGGCGGTGTCTAGCCACCCGTCCTCGATCTGCGCAGCCGGCTCCGAGTTGAAGGTCGGAGCGGACTCGTGTGTGGCCTCCAGGGCACTGTCCGGTTGCAGGGCTAAATCATGCCCATCATGACAGTGTGGCGCGCTCAGCTGTGGCTCGAATCCATCGAAGATCAAGTCTCCACGGATGTCGGCCTTGAAGTTCAAACTTCCAGATCTGACCTGACGGCCAGGGGCGTAGCTTTCGATCTGCTCCAGATGGCCAAGCGAATTGACCCGCAGTGCAAAGCCGCCGAATACGAAGATCTGTCCGGGGAGAAAAGTCTCACCCTGGACTGCGTCATTGTTGATGATCGAAGAAGCCATCGAGCCTATCGGTGACGACACAGAGGAACTCTCAATGAAAGCACCAATGTCGGTGTCAAAACTGGCGGATCTCGGGTAGGGGGTCCCGAACTGTGCATCTAGGCAGATGGTAATAGGAGACAAGGGACACGGTGTTTTACCTAGGTTCGGGCCCTCTTGATGGAGGTGAAACCCTACGTCCTGCTTGATTGATATTGATGATGTGGGTATTACAAGAGTAGATCTACCACGAGATCAAGGAGGATAAACCCTAGAAGCTAGCCTATGGTATGATTGTTGTTCGTCCTATGGACTAAAGCCATCCGGTTTATATATACACCGGAGAGGGTTAGGGTTACACAGAGTCGGTTACAATGGTAGGAGATCTACATATCCGTATCGCCAAGCTTGCCTTACATGCCAAAGAAAGTCCCATCCGGACACAGGACGAAGTCTTCAATCTTGTATCTTCATAGTCTTGGAGTCCGGCCTATGATGATAGTTCGGCTATACGGACAACCCCCAGTCCAGGACTCCCTCACCTCCCCTAAGGTGTTCCGTTATGGAATCATGGTAATTACTTCCTCGCTACATTGACAACCGTTCACCACCTTCTTAAGTGTGGAATTGTTGTCTACCTAGTGAACCTTCGTCATCTATTTCAGTCCGTCCCTCTAGATGAATGATTCGTGTCTCAGCTCGAGAGATGTCTCAATGTCTCACCTCATGAGTTGATCCTGAGTTGCTTGATCTTCGAGAAAATCGCCTCCTTAGATTTTTCCTTTCTTGTCATTGCCGTGTTGGATGAAGATCTCGAAAGAAGAGATGTCAAAATCAATTGGAGCAATCAATCAACATCTTCAAGAAGGACAGCTGGATCATGAAGACTGCGATAGTTTTGTGTCCCCTCTGTCTTCTTACCTCACGTCTTGAATCTCGGGACAAGATTCTTGTCTAGTAGGGGTGAGTTGTCACAGCCCTAGCTTAGCCCTTGCCCGAGTCTGCATAATAGCCATGCATCATGTTTAAATTTCCTTGAATTGAGGTTAGTTGAAACCCTCAAAAATCACTTCAAAATAATCAACATTTAAATCTCATCACATGGGTCCAATAAAATTTTCCTCTTAGTCTCTGAAAATATTGGCAAGAGATAAAATTCGAACCAATATTTTTGGAGTCTCAGAAATATTTATTTTGGGCATTTGAGTTAATCCAATAATTATTTGCATTGGATTTATATTTGATATATATTAAATATAACTCCAATAATTCTAAAAATTGTGAATGGCCTTGAATATATTTTACTAGGCCACAAAATAATTTTTAGAATTTATAAAAGTTATTTGGTATAAAAATCAAATCAAAACAAAATGACAGAAATAGAAAAACAGAAAGAACAAAAGGAAAATGGCTTACGTGGACCTACGTGGCTGGCTCAGCTCTTGTGCGGCCCAACACTGCTGGCCTAGCCCACTGCGACCTCCTGTCGTCTTCCTCACCTTGCCCCAAAGTTGGTAATGTCGCCGCGAGAGAGCGCCCACGCAGGCCGCAGGCTCCAGCTCCTGCTTGCCACCTCCTGCCTCACTCTCGCGCCTGGAGACGCCTAGAGACCCCTGACCTCTCGCTCCCTCGCCCGCAACCTCTCCCCTCACCTCTGCTCTCTCTCCCATGGCCGACTGAATGAGCCGGAGTGCACCAACACCGTTCGCCACGGCCACCGTCAACCCCTCGCCTTGTCAATGCGCCCAGAAGAACCGCCGTGGCCTCCTACATCGTCTATGCCAACCCGTTTAACCGCGGGAGCTCTGTAATGTCGTCCTCAGCCACAGGAGATCGCCGCCAGGATTCCGATGCCGTCAAGCCTTCCCTGAGCCCGCTTCGATGACCCCTGCTACCGCTGTGAGGCCACGGTCCTTCTCCCCCTAACCCGTGCTCATTTGCCTCCCCTAACCTCTCTAACCACCTTGTTGAGCGCTCCTCGCCGCCGGCCATGACGCCGCCGCGACCACAGCTAATGTCGCTTGCGTTTGAGTCCATCTGCGTGCTTAGCACACTTCCAGGAGCACGTATCACTCTTCGGCTTCTCCTCTATTGCACCGCAGCATCGACACCGTCCGTGCCCGGACTCCGGCCGCCGTGTAAGTTTCCGCCACCATCGATTTAGATCACCTGAGCTGCTGCTGCATGCACCAAAAGGCGCAGATGAGCTCCAGCATCGTGTTGAACCTCTCAGCCATCGATTTGGTTGTCGGAGGAGCATTTCCGACGCCCTCCGTCATCTCTGGCGTCGACGGCGACGAGCCACGGGTCAACTCCAGCGAGTTTGACCCGGGTTAACCCTGTTTGACTCACGGTGAGTCACTGACATGTGGGGCCAGCCTTAGACTAACCCTAGATTTGTTCTTAGTTAGCGCTAATTAAAACTGTTAATTAGTTAGGACACCAGGCTGCCGTCGCACTGACATCAGGCTGACGCAGTAAATCATTTTTTGGATTAAGAATAATCCAGGAAATTTAAAAAAATGTTCAAAACTTCTAGAAATCATAGAAAACCAACCGTAACTCCAAATGAAATGATTTATATATGAAAAATGATGAGAAAAATACAGTCTATCCATCCGTACAATTTTCATGCATTTTGGAACAACTTATAGTTGCTGAATTGGACAAAACAAATAAAGGGCATTTGAATATCCACATATGGAGTTTGAATTTGAATCTTGGATTCAAACCAACTTCATTTAACCTATTGCTAGATGCATTAGCTCAAACCATAGCATATTGCCATGTCATGATCATACATCATATTGTGCATTGCATTTATTGTGTTTCTTTATTTGCTGCTGGTAATTGTCCCCTCTCGATAGACGTGTTCCGACGATAAGTTCGATGACACCGATGAAGAGCTATATCATCTTCAGAAGTGCCAGGCAAGCAAAACCCCCTTGTTCATTCCGATACAATCCAACTCTCTCACTCCTGCTCTCTTTTACTGCATTGGGACAACAACGATTCAACTGGTACATGTTGTGGTAGTTGAACCCCTTTTCTCTGCATGAGCTGTCATTGCCACGGTAAATAGATGAATCCCACTAGCATGAGTAGGAGTTGTTTGAGCCCTGATTTGCCTACTCATTCATGCTTGTTTGTCATGCCTGATATTTCTTAGAGATGTGTGAGGTTTGATTCATCAAGGATGAATTGGAATGTTGTGAAACATGTCCTATTGTTGAGAGCTCAGTGTGTGAACACGATTTGGTAAAGGTAGCGGTGAGAGGCCATGTAGGAGTACATGGTGGGTTTTCTCATCGAAGCCGTCCTCAGGAACTGAGTTCTGTGTTAGTGAGCCATGAACAGTTACTACCACACATTGGGTTCCGGTAACTCGACTCCTCTTGACTTATTAATCAGCCTGATCTCTGTCTAGGAGTTGCAACTAGTTTTTCGTGTTTGTAGGTTGTGTTAGTAGTCTACCAAGTGGCACTCGGTACAGGTGGGCTTGGGTCAGACTAGGCACCATGGACGGGTATGCCAAGCGCCACCAGTTTGGTGGGCTTGGAACCCTGTACACATCGTTTGGGGCCGTGAGCGACACCCCGGCTGGATCTCTTTGCGGATGGAACCCTAATAGGCGATAAACCTAGATTAGAGACTTGTGTCATTTGTTAGGTCGTGGCCGACACCCTCGCTAGGTTTCCGCTTGAAGGTTGCCGAGATACATGACGTGTACATGGCGGTAAGTGGCGAGAGCGTGTGTGAAGAAGTACACCCCTGCAGGGTTAATATGATCTTGGAATAGCTGCGTCCGCGGTAAAGGACCTCTGGGTTACCTATATAGTTCATAGAAAAGTGAAAGTGGATACTCTAAAATACGCAAGATAAGCGTGAGTGCTATGGATGGCGTTCTCGTAGGGAGACGGGAGCGGATCCATAGTGGTGTATTGATATGGTGAATATGTGGACTCGTGTGCACCACCTCAAAAGATATACTTGTAGTTGTAGTTCAGTATAGCCACAGAGTGAAAGCTGGCTTGCTGCAGTTAAACTCCACCACCCCCTTTGTTGATACTGATGCATATGTAGCTAGTTCTGATGTAAGTGTTGTTGTGTACATTTGTACTCACGTTTGCCTATTTTATGTTTTTGTAGAGTGACTTCAGTCTCGCTAGTAGTTCCGCTTGGACTTCGACGTTTAGCTTGCTACCTCAGCTATGATCTTGTGCCCCCGGCGGGATCTGGTAGATAGTCAGGCTTCTCAGTCTTTTTCATTTGTAGATGTCTGTACTCAGATATGATAAGCTTCCGCATGTGTTTTGACTTGCATGCTCTGAATGTTGGGTCATGAGACCCATGTTTGTAATATCTAACTCCTCGGAGCCTATTGAATAAAATACTCGAGTTGTAGAGTCATGTTGTGATGCCATGTTGTATTTGCACATATCGAGCATATTTTTTGTATGTTATTGAAATGCTTGGTATGTGTGGGATCTGACTATCTAGTTGTTTATCCTTGGTAGCCTCTCTTACCGGGAAATGTCTCCTAGTGCTTCCACTGAGCCCGGGTAGCTTGCTACTGCTCCGGAACACTTAGGTTGGCTGACATGTGTCCTTCTTCGTTCCTGTGTCTGTCCCTTCGGGGAAATGTCACGCCGCGTCTACCGTAGTAATAGTGCACGAAACGGACCAGAATCATCCAAAATTGTGAGTGTTGATGACCGAAACGTAAACGCAACCCGGGGTTCGTCAATCGTGGAAATCATTTTCGGAAACCAAAACTGAGTAATAGTCCAAGAAATAAGTCAGAATCGGCAAATATTGCGAATGTTGATGACCAACACGTAATCGCACACTCGGGTCACCAACTATGGAAATCGCTTCGGGACCCCAAAACAGTGAGTAATAGTCCACGAAATGGGCCAGAATCGGCCAAAACTGTGAGTGTTGATGTCCGACACGTAAACAGACCCTAGGGTTTGTTAATCATGGAAATCACTCCGGGACCCCAAAACAGTGAGTAATAGTTCATGACACGGGCCGGAATCAGCCAAAACTATGAATGTCGTTGACCGACATGTAAGCGCACCTTGGGGATTAACAACTATGGAAATCGCTTTGGGACCCCAAATCGGTGAGTAATAGTCCACGAAATGGGCTAGACTCGACAAAAACCGTGATTGTTGATGGCTGACACGTAAACGCATCCCGGGGTTCGTCAATGGAGGAAATCACTCCGGGACCCCAAAACAGTGAATAATAGTCCGTGAAACGGGCCAGAATCGGCCAAAATTGCGTGTGTTGATGACCAACACGTAATCACACCCTGGGGTTCAACAACTATGGAAATCGCTACGGGGCCCCAAAACGGTGAGTTATAGTCCACAAAAAGGTCAGAATTGGACAAAACTGTGAGTGTTGACGACGCACACGTAAGCGCACAACCGGGATCGTCAATCGTGGAAATCGCTCTGGGACCCTAAACGGTGAGTAATAGTGCACGAAAAGGACCAGAATCGGCCAAAATTATGAGTGTTGATAACCGACAGGTAAATGCAACCCGGGGTTCGTCAATCATGGAAATCACTTCGGGAACACAAAACTGAGTAATAGTGCAAGAAACGGGCCAGAACGAGCCCAAACTGCGAGTGTTGACGACCAAGAAGTAAGCACACTTTGGGGTTCGACAACCATAGAAATCACTTTGGGACCCCAAAACGGTGAGTAATAGTCCGTGGAAGAGCCGAGAATCGGACAAGTCTAGGATTATTCATGAACAATGCATGAACGCACCCCGGGGTTCGTCAATCATGGAAATCGCTAACGGACCCCAAATCAGTGAGTACTATTCCATTAAACCGAAGAGAATCGGCAAAACTGCAAGTGTTTATGACTGACACATAAACAAACCCCGATGTTCGTTAATCGTGGAAATCATTGCGGGACACCAAAAATGAGTAATAGTCCACGAAACGGGCCAGAATCGGCCAAAACTGTGATTGTTGATGACTGACACGTAATCGCATCTTGGGGTTCAACAACTACGGAAATCGTTTTGGTAACCCAAAACGGTGAGAAATAGTCCACGAAACAGGTCAGAATCGACAGAAACTGCGAATGTTGATGACCGACACGTAAACGCACCCCGGGGTTCGTCAATCATGGAAATCACTCCGGGACACCAAAACATTGAGTAGTAGTCCACGAAACGGGCTAGAATCGGCCAATATTGCGAGTGTTAATGACCGACACGTAAGCGCACACTAGGGTTTAACAACTATGGAAATCGCATTGGGACCGTAAAACGGTGAGTAATAGTCCACGAAACGGGTCAGAATTGGTCAAAACTGTGAGTGTTGACGACGGACACCTAAACGCACCCCGGGGATCGTCAATCGAGGAAGTCGCTTTGGGAAACCAAAATAGTGAGTAATAGTCCAATGAGCCAGAATTAGCCAATATTACGAGTGTTGATGACCGACACATAAGCGCACCTTGGGGTTCAACAACTATGGAAACCGCTTCGGGACCCCAAAATGGTGAGTAATAGTCAACAAAATGGGTCAAAATTGGACAAACTGTGAGTGTTGACGATGGACACGTAAACGCACCCCGAGAATCGTCAATCATGGAAATCACTCTGGTGCCCCAAAACGGTGAGTAATAGTGCACGAAACGGACCAGAATCAGCAAAAAATGTGAGTGTTGATGACCGACACGTAAAAGCGCCCCAGGGTTCGTATGTCGTGGAAATCAATTTTGGACCCGAAAACAAGGAGTAATAATCCACGAAACGGGCCAGAATCAGCTAAAATTGTGTGTTGATGACCGACACATAAACGCACCCTGGGGTTTTTCAATCATGGAGATCACTCCGGATCCCAAAACACTGATTAATAGTCCACAAAACGGGCCAGAATCGGCTAAAATTGCGAGTCTTGATGACCTACACCTAATCACACCCTGGGCTTCGTCAATCATGGAAATCATTCTGGGACCCCAAACAGTGAGTTACAGCCCACGAAATGGGCCAGAATCGGCCAAAATTGCGAGTATTGTTGACCAAAACGTAATCGGACCCTGGGGTTCAACAACTATGGAAATCTCTTCGGGGCCCCAAAACAGTGAGTAATAGTCCACGAAAACGGCCAGAATTGGACAAAACTATGAGTGTTGACGACGCACACATAAACACACCCGGGGATTGTCAATCGAGGAAGTCGCTTTGGTAAACCAAAACAGTGAGTAATAGTCCAGGAAATGAGCCAGAATTAGCCAAAATTACGAGTGTTCATGACTGACACATAAGCGCACCTTGGGGTTCAATAACTATGGAAACCGGTTTGGGACCCCAAAATGGTGAGTAATAGTCAACAAAATGGGTCAAATTTGGACAAAATTGTGAGTGTTGACGACGGACACGTAAACGCACCCCGAGAATCGTCAATCATGGAAATCACTCTGGGGCCCCAAAACGGTGAGTAATAGTGCACGAAATGGACCAGAATCAGCCAAAAATGTGAGTGTTGATGACCGACACGTAAAAGCGCCCCAGGGTTCGTATGTTGTGGAAATCACTTTGGGACCCGAAAACAGTGAGTAATAATCCATGAAACGGGCCAGAATCAGCCAAAATTGTGTGTTGATGACCGACACATAAACGCACCCTGGGGTTTTTCAATCGTGGAAATCACTTCGGATCCCAAAAGAGTGATTAATAGTCCACAAAACGGGCCAGAATCAGCTAAAACTGCGAGTGTTGATGACCTACACGTAATCGCACCCTGGGCTTCGTCAATCATGGAAATCACTCTGGGACCCCAAACAGTCAGTTACAGTCCACGAAACGTGCTAGAATCGGCTAAAATTGCGAGTGTTGTTGACTAAAACATAATCGCACCCTGGGGTTCAACAACTATGGAAATCACTTCGGGGCCCCAAAACGGTGAGTAATAGTCCATGAAAGCGGCCAGAATTGGACAAAACTGTGAGTGTTGACGACACACACGTAAACACATCCCGGGGATCGTCAATCGAGGAACTCACTTTGGGAAACCAAATCGGTGAGTAATAGTCCAGGAAATGAGCCGGAATTGGCCAAATTTACGAGTGTTGATGACCGACACATAAGCGTAGCTTGGGGTTCAATAACTATGGAAACCGCTTTGGGACCCCAAAATGGTGAGTAATAGTCAACAAAATGGGTCAAAATTGGACAAAACTGTGAGTGTTGACGACAGACACGTAAACGCACCCCGAGAATCGTCAATCATGGAAATCACTCTAGGGCCCCAAAATGGTGAGTAATAGTGCACGAAACGGACCAAAATCAGCCAAAAATGTGAGTGTTGATGACCGACACGTAAAAGCGGCCCAAGGTTCGTATGTCGTGGAAATCACTTTGGGACCCGAAAACAGTGAGTAATAATCCACGAAACGGCCAGAATAAGCCAAAATTGTGTGTTGATGACCGACACATAAACGCACCCTGGGGTTTTCAATCATGGAAATCACTCCGGATCCCAAAACTGTGAGTAATAGTCCACAAAACGGGCCAGAATCGGCTAAAATTGCGAGTGTTGATGACCTACACGTAATCGCACCCTAGGCTTCGTCAATCGTGGAAATCACTCTGGGACCCCAAACAGCGAGTTACAGTCCACGAAACGGGCCAGAATCGGCCAAAATTGTGAGTGTTGTTGACCAAAAGGTAATCGCACCCTGGGGTTCAACAACTATGGAAATCACTTCGGGGCCCCAAAATAGTGAGTAATAGTCCGTGAAAACGGCCAGAATTGGACAAAACTGTGAGTGTTGACGACGAACACGTAAACACATCCCGGGGATCGTCAATCGAGGAAGTCGCTTTGGGAAACCAAAACAGTGAGTAATAGTCTAGGAAATGAGCCAGAATTGGCCAAAATTACGAGTGTTGATGACTGACACATAAGCGCACCTTGGGGTTCAATAACTATGGAAACCGCTGTGGGACCCCAAAATGGTGAGTAATAGTCAACAAAATGGGTCGAAATTGGACAAAACTGTGAGTGTTGACGACGGACACGTAAACGCACCCCGAGAATCGTCAATCATTGAAATTACTCTGGGGCCCCAAAACGGTGAGTAATAGTGCATGAAATGGACCAGAATCAGCCAAAAATGTGAGTGTTGATGACCGACACGTAAAAGTGCCCCAAGGTTCGTATGTCGTGGAAATCACTTTGGGACCCAAAAACAGTGAGCAATAATCCACGAAATGGGCCAGAATCAGCCAAAATTGTGTGTTGATGACCGACACATAAACGCACCCTGGGGTGTTCCAATCGTCGAAATCACTCCGGATCCCAAAATAGTGATTAATAGTCCACAAAACGGGCCAGAATCGGCTAAAATTGCGACTGTTGATGACCTACACGTAATTGCACCCTGGGCTTCGTCAATCATGGAAATCACGCTGGGACCCCAAACAGTCAGTTACAGTCCACGAAACGGGCGAGAATCGGTCAAACTTGTGAGTGTTGTTGACCAAAACGTAATCGCACCCTGGGGTTCAACAACTATGGAAATCACTTCGGGGCCCCAAAACGGTGAGTAATAGTCCATGAAAACGGCCAGAATTGGACAAAACTGTGAGTGTTGACGACGCACACGTAAACACACCCGGGGATCGTCAATCGAGGACCTTGCTTTGGGAAACCAAAACAGTGAGCAATAGTCCAGGAAATGAGCCAGAATTGGCCAAAATTACGAGTGTTGATGACCGACACATAAGCGTAGCTTGGGGTTCAATAACTATGGAAACCGCTTTGGGACCCCAAAATGGTGAGTAATAGTCAACAAAATGGGTCAAAATTGGACAAAACTGTGAGTGTTGACGACAAACACGTAAACGCACCCCGAGAATCGTCAATCATGGAAATCACTTTGGGGCCCAAAAACGGTGAGTAATAGTGCACGAAACAGACCAGAATCAGCCAAAAATGTGAGTGTTGATAACCGACACGTAAAATCGCCCCAAGGTTCGTATGTCGTGGAAATCACTTTGGGACCCGAAAACAGTGACTAATAATCCACGAAACGGGCCAGAATAAGCCAAAATTGTGTGTTGATGACCGACACATAAACGCACCCTGGGGTTTTCAATCATGGAAATCACTCCGGATCCCAAAACTGTGAGTAATAGTCCACAAAACGGGCCAGAATCAGCTAAAATTGCGAGTGTTGATGACCTACACGTAATCGCACCTGGGCTTCGTCAATCATGGAAATCACTCTCGGACCCCAAACAGCGAGTTACAGTCCACGAAACGGGCCAGAATCGGCCAAAATTGTGAGTGTTGTTGACCAAAAGGTAATCGCACCCTGGTGTTCAACAACTATGGAAATCACTTCGGGGCCCCAAAACAGTGAGTAATAATCCGTGAAAACGGCCAGAATTGGACAAAACTGTGAGTGTTGACGATGAACACGTAAACACACCCCGGGGATCGTCAATCGAGGAACTCGCTTTGGGAAACCAAAACAGTGAGTAATAGTCTAGGAAATGAGCCAGAATTGGCCAAAATTACGAGTGTTGATGACCGACACATAAGCGCACATTGGGGTTCAATAACTATGGAAACCGCTGTGGGACCCCAAAATGGTGAGTAATAGTCAACAAAATGGGTCGAAATTGGACAAAACTGTGAGTGTTGACGACGGACACGTAAACGCACCCCGAGAATCGTCAATCATGGAAATCACTCTGGGGCCCCAAAAGGGTGAGTAATAGTGCATGAAACGGACCAGAATCAGCCAAAAATGTGAGTGTTGATGACCGACATGTAAAAGTGCCCCAAGGTTCGTATGTTGTGGAAATCACTTTGGGACCCAAAAACAGTGAGTAATAATCCACAAAACGGGCCAGAATCAGCCAAAATTGTGTGTTGATGACCGACACATAAACGCACCCTGGGGTGTTCCAATCGTGGAAATCACTCCGGATCCCAAAACAGTGATTAATAGTCCACAAAACGGGCCAGAATCGGCTAAAATTGCGAGTGTTGATGACCTACACGTAATTGCACCCTGGGCTTCGTCAATCATGGAAATCACTCTGGGACCCCAAACAGTCAGTTACAGTCCACGAAACGGGCGAGAATCGGCCAAACTTGCGAGTGTTGTTGACCAAAACGTAATCGCACCCTGGGGTTCAACAACTATGGAAATCACTTCGGGGCCCCAAAACGGTGAGTAATAGTCCATGAAAACGGCCAGAATTGGACAAAACTGTGAGTGTTGACGACGCACACGTAAACACACCCGGGGATCGTCAATCGAGGAACTCGCTTTGGGAAACCAAAACAGTGAGCAATAGTCCAGGAAATGAGCCAGAATTGGCCAAAATTACGAGTGTTGATGACCGACACATAAGTGCACCTTGGGGTTCAATAACTATGGAAACCGCTTCGGGACCCAAAATGGTGAGTAATAGTCAACAAAACTGTGAGTGTTGACGACGGACACGTAAACGCACCCCGAGAATTGTCAATCATGGAAATCACTCTGGGGCCCCAAAACGGTGAGTAATAGTGCACGAAACGGACCAGAATCAGCCAAAAATGTGAGTGTTGATGACCGACACGTAAAAGCGCCCCAGGGTTCGTATGTCGTGGAAATCACTTTGGGACCCGAAACAGTGAGTAATAATCCACGAAACGGGCAAGAATCAGCCAAAATTGTGTGTTGATGACCGACACATAAACGCACCCTGGGGTTTTTCAATCGTGGAGATCACTCCGGATCCCAACACAGTGATTAATAGTCCACAAAACGGGACAGAATCGGCTAAAATTGCGAGTGTTGATGACATACACGTAATCGCACCGTGGGCTTCGTCAATCATGGAAATCGCACTGGGACCCCAAACAGGCTGTTATAGTCCATGAAACGGGCCAGAATCGACCAAACTTGCGAGTGTTGTTGACCAAAACGTAATCACACCCTGGGGGTCAACAACTATGGAAATCACTTCGGGGGCCCAAAACGGTGAGTAATAGTCCATGAAAACGGCCAGAATTGGACAAAGCTGTGAGTATTGACGACGCACACGTAAACACACCCGGGGATCATCAATCGAGGAAGTCGCTTTGGGAAACCAAAACAGTGAGCAATAGTCCAGGAAATGAGCCAGAATTGGCCAAAATTACGAGTGTTGATGACCGACACATAAGTGCACCTTGGGGTTCAATAACTATGGAAACCGCTTCGGGACCCAAAATGGTGAGTAATAGTCAACAAAATGGGTCAAAATTGGACAAAACTGTGAGTGTTGACGACGGACAGGTAAACGCACCCCGAGAATTGTCAATCATGGAAAACACTTTGGGGCCCCAAAACGGTGAGTAATAGTGCATGAAACGGACCAGAATCAGCCAAAAATGTGAGTGTTGATGACCGACACGTAAAAGCGCCCCAGGGTTCGTATGTCGTGGAAATCACTTTGGGACCCGAAACAGTGAGTAATAATCCACGAAACGGGCAAGAATCAGCCAAAATTGTGTGTTGATGACCGACACATAAACGCACCCTGGGGTTTTTCGATTGTGGAGATCACTCCGGATCCCAAAACAGTGATTAATAGTCCACAAAACGGGCCAGAATCGGCTAAAATTGCGTGTGTTGATGACATACACGTAATCGCACCGTGGGCTTCGTCAATCATGGAAATCGCACTGGGACCCCAAACAGGCTGTTATAGTCCATGAAACGGGCCAGAATCGACCAAACTTGCGAGTGTTGTTGACCAAAACGTAATCACACCCTGGGGTTCAACAACTATGGAAATCACTTCGGGGGCCCAAAACGGTGAGTAATAGTCCATGAAAACGGCCAGAATTGGACAAAGCTGTGAGTATTGACGACGCACACGTAAACACACCCGGGGATCATCAATCGAGGAAGTCGCTTTGGGAAACCAAAACAGTGAGTAATAGTCCAGGAAATGAGCCAGAATTGGCCAAAATTACGAGTGTTGATGACCGACACATAAGTGCACCTTGGGGTTCAATAACTATGGAAACCGCTTTGGGACCCAAAATGGTGAGTAATAGTCAACAAAATGGGTCAAAATTGGACAAAACTGTGAGTGTTGACGACGGACACGTAAACGCACCCCGAGAATTGTCAATCATGGAAAACGCTTTGGGGCCCCAAAACGGTGAGTAATAGTGCACGAAACGGACCAGAATCAGCCAAAAATGTGAGTGTTGATGACCGACACGTAAAAGCGCGCCAGGGTTCGTATGTCGTGGAAATCACTTTGGGACCCGAAACAGTGAGTAATAATCCACGAAACAGGCCAGAATCAGCCAAAATTATGTGTTGATGACCGACACATAAACGCACCCTGGGGTTTTCCAATCGTGGAAATCACTCCGGATCCCAAAACAGTGATTAATAGTCCACAAAACGGGCCAGAATCGGCTAAAATTGCGAGTGTTGATGACCTACACGTAATCGCACCCTGGGCTTCGTCAATCATAGAAATCACTCTGGGACCCCAAACAGTCAGTTACAGTCCACGAAACGGGCCAGAATCGGCCAAACTTGCGATTGTTGTTGACCAAAACGTAATCGCACCCTGGGGTTCAACAACTATGGAAATCACTTTGGGGCCCCAAAACGGTGAGTAATAGTCCATGAAAACGGCCAGAATTGGACAAAACTGTGAGTATTGACGACGCACACGTAAACACACCCGGGGATCGTCAATCGAGGAACTTGCTTTGGGAAACCAAAACAGTGAGCAATAGTCCAGGAAATGAGCCAGAATTGGCCAAAATTACGAGTGTTGATGACCGACACATAAGTGCACCTTGGGTTCAATAACTATGGAAACCGCTTTGGGACCCAAAATGGTGAGTAATAGTCAACAAAATGGGTCAAAATTGGACAAAACTGTGAGTGTTGACGACGGACACGTAAACGCACCCCGAGAATTGTCAATCATGGAAAACACTTTGGGGCCCCAAAACGGTGAGTAATAGTGCACGAAACGGACCAGAATCAGCCAAAAATGTGAGTGTTGATGACCAAAACGTAAAAGCGC
>NC_057804.1:666652575-666654181 GCF_018294505.1 Triticum aestivum
TAATCGCACCCTGGGGTTCAACAACTATGGAAATCACTTCGGGGCCCCAAAACGGTGAGTAATAGTCCATGAAAACGGCCAGAATTGGACAAAGCTGTGAGTATTGACGACGCACACGTAAACACACCCGGGGATCATCAATCGAGGAAGTCGCTTTGGGAAACCAAAACAGTGAGCAATAGTCCAGGAAATGAGCCAGAATTGGCCAAAATTACGAGTGTTGATGACGGACACATAAGCGCACCTTGGGGTTCAATAACTATGGAAACCGCTTCGGGACCCAAAATGGTGAGTAATAGTCAACAAAATGGGTCAAAATTGGACAAAACTGTGAGTGTTGACGACGGACAGGTAAACGCACCCCGAGAATTGTCAATCATGGAAAACACTTTGGGGCCCCAAAACGGTGAGTAATAGTGCATGAAACGGACCAGAATCAGCCAAAAATGTGAGTGTTGATGACCGACACGTAAAAGCGCCCCAGGGTTCGTATGTCGTGGAAATCACTTTGGGACCCGAAACAGTGAGTAATAATCCACGAAACGGGCAAGAATCAGCCAAAATTGTGTGTTGATGACCGACACATAAACGCACCCTGGGGTTTTTCAATTGTGGAGATCACTCCGGATCCCAAAACAGTGATTAATAGTCCACAAAACGGGCCAGAATCGGCTAAAATTGCGAGTGTTGATGACATACACGTAATCGCACCGTGGGCTTCGTCAATCATGGAAATCGCACTGGGACCCCAAACAGGCTGTTATAGTCCATGAAACGGGGCAGAATCGACCAAACTTGCGAGTGTTGTTGACCAAAACGTAATCACACCCTGGGGTTCAACAACTATGGAAATCACTTCGGGGGCCCAAAACAGTGAGTAATAGTCCATGAAAACGACCAGAATTGGACAAAGCTGTGAGTATTGACGACGCACACGTAAACACACCCGGGGATCATCAATCGAGGAAGTCGCTTTGGGAAACCAAAACAGTGAGCAATAGTCCAGGAAATGAGCCAGAATTGGCCAAAATTACGAGTGTTGATGACCGACACATAAGTGCACCTTGGGGTTCAATAACTATGGAAACCGCTTCGGGACCCAAAATGGTGAGTAATAGTCAACAAAATGGGTCAAAATTGGACAAAACTGTGAGTGTTGACGACGGACACGTAAACGCACCCCGAGAATTGTCAATCATGGAAAACACTTTGGGGCCCCAAAACGGTGAGTAATAGTGCATGAAACGGACCAGAATCAGCCAAAAATGTGAGTGTTGATGACCGACACGTAAAAGCGCCCCAGGGTTCGTATGTCGTGGAAATCACTTTGGGACCCGAAACAGTGAGTAATAATCCACGAAACGGGCAAGAATCAGCCAAAATTGTGTGTTGATGACCGACACATAAACGCACCCTGGGGTTTTTCGATTGTGGAGATCACTCCGGATCCCAAAACAGTGATTAATAGTCCACAAAACGGGCCAGAATCGGCTAAAATTGCGTGTGTTGATGACATACACGTAATCGCACCGTGGGCTTCGTCAATCATGGAAATCGCACTGGGACCCCAAACAGGCTGTTATAGTCCATGAAACGGGCCAGAATC
>NC_057804.1:666654191-666672651 GCF_018294505.1 Triticum aestivum
GAATCAGCCAAAAATGTGAGTGTTGATGACCGACACGTAAAAGCGCCCCAGGGTTCGTATGTCGTGGAAATCACTTTGGGACCCGAAACAGTGAGTAATAATCCACGAAACGGGCCAGAATCAGCCAAAATTGTGTGTTGATGACCGACACATAAATGCACCCTGGGGTTTTTCAATCGTGGAAATCACTCCGGATCCCAAAACAGTGATTAATAGTCCACAAAACGGGACAGAATCAGCTAAAATTGCGAGTGTTGACGACCTACACGTAGTCGCACCCTGGGCTTCAGCAATCATGGAAATCACACTAGGACCCCAAACAGGTAGTTATAGTCCACGAAACAGGCCAGAATCGACCAAACTTGCGAGTGTTGTTGACCAAAACGTAATCGCACGCTGGGGTTCAACAACTATGGAAATCACTTCGGGGCCCCAAAACGGTGAATAATAGTCCATGAAAACGGCCAGAATTGGACAAAACTGTGAGTATTGACGACGCACATGTAAACACACTCGGGGATCATCAATCGAGGAAGTCGCTTTGCGAAACCAAAACAGTGAGTAATAGTCCAGGAAATGAGCCAGAATTGTCCAAAATTACGAGTGTTGATGACCGACACATAAGTGCACCTTGGGGTTCAATAACTATGGAAACCGCTTCGGGACCCAAAATGGTGAGTAATAGTCAACAAAACTGTGAGTGTTGACGACGGACACGTAAACGCACCCCGAGAATTGTCAATCATGGAAAACACTTTGGGGCCCCAAAACGGTGAGTAATAGTGCACGAAACGGACCAGAATCAGCCAAAAATGTGAGTGTTGATGACCGACACGTAAAAGCGCCCCAGGGTTCGTATGTCGTGGAAATCACTTTGGGACCCGAAACAGTGAGTAATAATCCACGAAACGGGCAAGAATCAGCCAAAATTGTGTGTTGATGACCGACACATAAACGCACCCTGGGGTTTTTCAATCGTGGAGATCACTCCGGATCCCAACACAGTGATTAATAGTCCACAAAACGGGACAGAATCGGCTAAAATTGCGAGTGTTGATGACATACACGTAATCGCACCGTGGGCTTCGTCAATCATGGAAATCGCACTGGGACCCCAAACAGGCTGTTATAGTCCATGAAACGGGCCAGAATCGACCAAACTTGCGAGTGTTGTTGACCAAAACATAATCACACCCTGGGGGTCAACAACTATGGAAATCACTTCGGGGGCCCAAAACGGTGAGTAATAGTCCATGAAAACGGCCAGAATTGGACAAAGCTGTGAGTATTGACGACGCACACGTAAACACACCCGGGGATCATCAATCGAGGAAGTCGCTTTGGGAAACCAAAACAGTGAGCAATAGTCCAGGAAATGAGCCAGAATTGGCCAAAATTACGAGTGTTGATGACCGACACATAAGTGCACCTTGGGGTTCAATAACTATGGAAACCGCTTCGGGACCCAAAATGGTGAGTAATAGTCAACAAAATGGGTCAAAATTGGACAAAACTGTGAGTGTTGACGACGGACAGGTAAACGCACCCCGAGAATTGTCAATCATGGAAAACACTTTGGGGCCCCAAAACGGTGAGTAATAGTGCATGAAACGGACCAGAATCAGCCAAAAATGTGAGTGTTGATGACCGACACGTAAAAGCGCCCCAGGGTTCGTATGTCGTGGAAATCACTTTGGGACCCGAAACAGTGAGTAATAATCCACGAAACGGGCAAGAATCAGCCAAAATTGTGTGTTGATGACCGACACATAAACGCACCCTGGGGTTTTTCGATTGTGGAGATCACTCCGGATCCCAAAACAGTGATTAATAGTCCACAAAACGGGCCAGAATCGGCTAAAATTGCGTGTGTTGATGACATACACGTAATCGCACCGTGGGCTTCGTCAATCATGGAAATCGCACTGGGACCCCAAACAGGCTGTTATAGTCCATGAAACGGGCCAGAATCAACCAAACTTGCGAGTGTTGTTGACCAAAACGTAATCACACCCTGGGGTTCAACAACTATGGAAATCACTTCGGGGGCCCAAAACGGTGAGTAATAGTCCATGAAAACGGCCAGAATTGGACAAAGCTGTGAGTATTGACGACGCACACGTAAACACACCCGGGGATCATCAATCGAGGAAGTCGCTTTGGGAAACCAAAACAGTGAGTAATAGTCCAGGAAATGAGCCAGAATTGGCCAAAATTACGAGTGTTGATGACCGACACATAAGCGCAACTTGGGGTTCAATAACTATGGAAACCGCTTTGGGACCCAAAATGGTGAGTAATAGTCAACAAAATGGGTCAAAATTGGACAAAACTGTGAGTGTTGACGACGGACACGTAAACGCACCCCGAGAATTGTCAATCATGGAAATCACTCTGGGGCCCCAAAACGGTGAGTAGTAGTGCACAAAATGGACCAGAATCAGCCAAAAATGTGAGTGTTGATGACCGACACGTAAAAGCGCCCCATGGTTCGTATGTCGTGGAAATCACTTTGGGACCCGAAAACAGTGAGTAATAATCCATGAAACGGGCCAGAATCAGCCAAAATTGTGTGTTGATGACCGACACATAAACGCACCCTGGGGTTTTTCAATCGTGGAAATCACTCCGGATCCCAAAACAGTGATTAATAGTCCACAAAACGGGCCAGAATCGGCTAAAATTGCGAGTGTTGATGACCTACACGTAATCGCACCCTGGGCTTCGTCAATCATGGAAATCACTCTGGGACCCCAAACAGTCAGTTACAGTCCACGAAACGGGCCAGAATCGGCCAAACTTGCGAGTGTTGTTGACCAAAACGTAATCGCACCCTGGGGTTCAACAACTTTGGAAATCACTTCGGGGCCCCAAAACGGTGAGTAATAGTCCATGAAAACGGCCAGAATTGGACAAAACTGTGAGTGTTGACGACGCACACGTAAACACACCCGGGGATCGTCAATCGAGGAACTTGCTTTGGGAAACCAAAACAGTGAGCAATAGTCCAGGAAATGAGCCAGAATTGGCCAAAATTACGAGTGTTGATGACCGACACATAAGTGCACCTTGGGGTTCAATAACTATGGAAACCGCTTTGGGACCCAAAATGGTGAGTAATAGTCAACAAAATGGGTCAAAATTGGACAAAACTGTGAGTGTTGACGACGGACACGTAAACGCACCCCGAGAATTGTCAATCATGGAAAACGCTTTGGGGCCCCAAAACGGTGAGTAATAGTGCACGAAACGGACCAGAATCAGCCAAAAATGTGAGTGTTGATGACCGACACGTAAAAGCGCCCCAGGGTTCGTATGTCGTGGAAATCACTTTGGGACCCGAAACAGTGAGTAATAATCCACGAAACGGGCCAGAATCAGCCAAAATTGTGTGTTGATGACCGACACATAAACGCACCCTGGGGTTTTCCAATCGTGGAAATCACTCCGGATCCCAAAACAGTGATTAATAGTCCACAAAACGGGCCAGAATCGGCTAAAATTGCGAGTGTTGATGACCTACACGTAATCGCACCCTGGGCTTCGTCAATCACAGAAATCACTCTGGGACCCCAAACAGTCAGTTACAGTCCACGAAACGGGCCAGAATCGGCCAAACTTGCGATTGTTGTTGACCAAAACGTAATCGCACCCTGGGGTTCAACAACTATGGAAATCACTTCGGGGCCCCAAAACGGTGAGTAATAGTCCATGAAAACGGCCAGAATTGGACAAAACTGTGAGTATTGACGACGCACACGTAAACACACCCGGGGATCGTCAATCGAGGAACTTGCTTTGGGAAACCAAAACAGTGAGCAATAGTCCAGGAAATGAGCCAGAATTGGCCAAAATTACGAGTGTTGATGACCGACACATAAGTGCACCTTGGGTTCAATAACTATGGAAACCGCTTTGGGACCCAAAATGGTGAGTAATAGTCAACAAAATGGGTCAAAATTGGACAAAACTGTGAGTGTTGACGACGGACACGTAAACGCACCCCGAGAATTGTCAATCATGGAAATCACTTTGGGGCCCCAAAACGGTGAGTAATAGTGCACGAAACGGACCAGAATCAGCCAAAAATGTGAGTGTTGATGACCGACACGTAAAAGCGCCCCAGGGTTCGTATGTCATGGAAATCACTTTGGGACCCGAAACAGTGAGTAATTATCCATGAAACGGGCCAGAATCAGCCAAAATTATGTGTTGATGACCGACACATAAACGCACCCTGGGGTTTTCCAATCGTGGAAATCACTCCGGATCCCAAAACAGTGATTAATAGTCCACAAAACGGGCCAGAATCGGCTAAAATTGCGAGTGTTGATGACCTACACGTAATCGCACCCTGGGCTTCGTCAATCACGGAAATCACTCTGGGACCCCAAACAGTCAGTTACAGTCCACGAAACGGGCCAGAATAGGCCAAACTTGCGAGTGTTGTTGACCAAAACGTAATCGCACCCTGGGGTTCAACAACTATGGAAATCACTTCGGGGCCCCAAAACGGTGAGTAATAGTCCATGAAAACGGCCAGAATTGGACAAAACTGTGAGTATTGACGACGCACACGTAAACACACCCGGGGATCGTCAATCGAGGAACTTGCTTTGGGAAACCAAAACAGTGAGCAATAGTCCAGGAAATGAGCCAGAATTGGCCAAAATTACGAGTGTTGATGACCGACACATAAGTGCACCTTGGGTTCAATAACTATGGAAACCGCTTTGGGACCCAAAATGGTGAGTAATAGTCAACAAAATGGGTCAAAATTGGACAAAACTGTGAGTGTTGAAGACGGACACATAAACGCACCCCGAGAATTGTCAATCATGGAAAACACTTTGGGGCCCCAAAACGGTGAGTAATAGTGCACGAAACGGACCAGAATCAGCCAAAAATGTGAGTGTTGATGACCGACACGTAAAAGCGCCCCAGGGTTCGTATGTCGTGGAAATCACTTTGGGACCCGTAACAGTGAGTAATAATCCACGAAACGGGCCAGAATCAGCCAAAATTGTGTGTTGATGACCGACACATAAATGCACCCTGGGGTTTTTCAATCGTGGAAATCACTCCGGATCCCAAAACAGTGATTAATAGTCCACAAAACGGGACAGAATCAGCTAAAATTGCGAGTGTTGACGACCTACACGTAGTCGCACCCTGGGCTTCAGCAATCATGGAAATCACACTAGGACCCCAAACAGGTAGTTATAGTCCACGAAACAGGCCAGAATCGACCAAACTTGCGAGTGTTGTTGACCAAAACGTAATCGCACGCTGGGGTTCAACAACTATGGAAATCACTTCGGGGCCCCAAAACGGTGAATAATAGTCCATGAAAACGGCCAGAATTGGACAAAACTGTGAGTATTGACGACGCACATGTAAACACACTCGGGGATCATCAATCGAGGAAGTCGCTTTGCGAAACCAAAACAGTGAGTAATAGTCCAGGAAATGAGCCAGAATTGGCCAAAATTATGAGTGTTGATGACCGACACATAAGCGCACCTTGGGGTTCAATAACTATGGAAACCGCTTTGGGACCCCAAAATGGTGAGTAATAGTCAACAAAATGGGTCAAAATTGGACAAAACTGTGAGTGTTGACGACGGACACGTAAACGCACCCCGAGAATTGTCAATCATGGAAAACACTCTGGGGCCCCAAAACGGTGAGCAATAGTGCACGAAACGGACCAGAATCAGCCAAAAATGTGAGTGTTGATGACCGACATGTAAAAGCGCCCCAGGGTTCGTATGTCGTGGAAATCACTTTGGGACCCGAAACAGTGAGTAATAATCCATGAAACGGGCCAGAATCAGCCAAAATTGTGTGTTGATGACCGACACATAAACGCACCCTGGGGTTTTTCAATCGTGGAGATCACTCCGGATCCCAACATAGTGATTAATAGTCCACAAAACGGGACAGAATCGGCTAAAATTGCGAGTGTTGATGACATACACGTAATCGCACCCTGGGCTTCGTCAATCATGGAAATCACATTGGGACCCCAAACAGGCAGTTACAGTCCATGAAACGGGCCAGAATCGACCAAACTTGCGAGTGTTGTTGACCAAAACGTAATCACACCCTGGGGTTCAACAACTATGGAAATCACTTCGGGGGCCCAAAACGGTGAGTAATAGTCCATGAAAACGGCCAGAATTGGACAAAACTGTGAGTATTAACAACGCACACGTAAACACACCCGGGGATCATCAATCGAGGAAGTCGCTTTGGGAAACCAGAACAGTGAGTAATAGTCCAGGAAATGAGCCAGAATTGGCCAAAATTACGAGTGTTGATGACCGACACATAAGCGCACCTTGGGGTTCAATAACTAAGAAACCGCTTTGGGACCCAAAATGGTGAGTAATAGTCAACAAAATGGGTCAAAATTGGACAAAACTGTGAGTGTTGACGACGGACACGTAAACGCACCCCGAGAATCGTCAATCATGGAAATCACTCTGGGGCCCCAAAACGGTGAGTAATAGTGCACGAAACGGACCAGAATCAGCCAAAAATGTGAGTCTTGATGACCGACACGTAAAAGCGCCCCAAGGTTCGTATGTCGTGGAAATCACTTTGGGACCCGAAAACAGTGAGTAATAATCCACGAAACGGGCCAGAATCAGCCAAAATTGTGTGTTGATGACCGACACATAAACGCACCCTGGGGTTTTCCAATCGTGGAAATCACTCCGGATCCCAAAACAGTGATTAATAGTCCACAAAACGGGCCAGAATCGGCTAAAATTGCGAGTGTTGATGACCTACACGTAATCGCACCCTGGGCTTCGTCAATCATGGAAATCACTCTGGGACCCCAAACAGTCAGTTACAGTCCACGAAACGGGCCAGAATCGGCCAAACTTGCGAGTGTTGTTGACCAAAACGTAATCGCACCCTGGGGTTCAACAACTATGGAAATCACTTCGGGGCCCCAAAATGGTGAGTAATAGTCCATGAAAACGGCCAGAATTGGACAAAACTGTGAGTGTTGACGACGCACACGTAAACACACCCGGGGATCGTCAATCGAGGAACTCGCTTTGGGAAACCAAAACAGTGAGCAATAGTCCAGGAAATGAGCCAGAATTGGCCAAAATTACGAGTGTTGATGACCGACACATAAGCGCACCTTGGGGTTCAATAACTATGGAAGCCGCTTTGGGACCCCAAAATGGTGAGTAATAGTCAACAAAATGGGTCAAAATTGGACAAAACTGTGAGTGTTGACGACGGACACGTAAACGCACCCCGAGAATCGTCAATCATGGAAATCACTCTGGGGCCCCAAAACTGTGAGTAATAGTGCACGAAACGGACCAGAATCAGCCAAAAATGTGAGTGTTGATGACGGACACGGAAAAGCGCCCCAGGGTTCTTATGTCGTGGAAATCACTTTGGGACCCGAAAACAGTGAGTAATAATCCACGAAACGGGCCAGAATCAGCCAAACTTGTGTGTTGATGACCGACACATAAATGCACCCTGGGATTTTTCAATCGTGGAAATCACTCCGGATCCCAAAACAGTGATTAATAGTCCACAAAACGTGCCAGAATCAGCTAAAATTGCGAGTGTTGACGACCTACACATAATCGCACCCGGGGCTTCATCAATCATGGAAATCACACTGGGACCCCAAACAGGCAGTTACAGTCCACGAAACGGGCCAGAATCGACCAAACTTGCGAGTGTTGTTGACCAAAACGTAATCGCACCCTGGGGTTCAACAACTATGGAAATCACTTCGGGGCCCCAAAACGGTGAGTAATAGTCCATGAAAACGGCCAGAATTGGACAAAACTGTGAGTATTGATGACGCACACGTAAACACACTCGGGAATCATCAATCGAGGAAGTCGCTTTGGGAAACCAAAACAGTGAGTAATAGTCCAGGAAATGAGCCAGAATTGGCCAAAATTATGAGTGTTGATGACCGACACATAAGCGCACCTTGGGGTTCAATAACTATGGAAACCGCTTTGGGACCCCAAAATGGTGAGTAATAGTCAACAAAATGGGTCAAAATTGGACAAAACTGTGAGTGTTGACGACGGACACGTAAACGCACCCCGAGAATTGTCAATCATGGAAAACACTCTGGGGCCGCAAAACGGTGAGCAATAGTGCACGAAACGGACCAGAATCAGCCAAAAATGTGAGTGTTGATGACCGACATGTAAAAGCGCCCCAGGGTTCGTATGTCGTGGAAATCACTTTGGGACCCGAAACAGTGAGTAATAATCCACGAAACGGGCCAGAATCAGCCAAAATTGTGTGTTGATGACCGACACATAAACGCACCCTGGGGTTTTTCAATCGTGGAGATCACTCCGGATCCCAACACAGTGATTAATAGTCCACAAAACGGGACAGAATCGGCTAAAATTGCGAGTGTTGATGACATACACGTAATCGCACCCTGGGCTTCGTCAATCATGGAAATCACACTGGGACCCCAAACAGGCAGTTACAGTCCATGAAACGGGCCAGAATCGACCAAACTTGCGAGTGTTGTTGACCAAAACGTAATCACACCCTGGGGTTCAACAACTATGGAAATCACTTCGGGGGCCCAAAACGGTGAGTAATAGTCCATGAAAACGGCCAGAATTGGACAAAACTGTGAGTATTGACAACGCACACGTAAACACACCCGGGGATCATCAATCGAGGAAGTCGCTTTGGGAAACCAGAACAGTGAGTAATAGTCCAGGAAATGAGCCCGAATTGGCCAAAATTACGAGTGTTGATGACCGACACATAAGCGCACCTTGGGGTTCAATAACTAAGGAAACCGCTTTGGGACCCAAAATGGTGAGTAATAGTCAACAAAATGGGTCAAAATTGGACAAAACTGTGAGTGTTGACGACGGACACGTAAACGCACCCCGAAAATCGTCAATCATGGAAATCACTCTGGGGCCCCAAAACGGTGAGTAATAGTGCACGAAACGGACCAGAATCAGCCAAAAATGTGAGTGTTGATGACCGACACGTAAAAGCGCCCCAAGGTTCGTATGTCGTGGAAATCACTTTGGGACCCGAAAACAGTGAGTAATAATCCACGAAACGGGCCAGAATCAGCCAAAATTGTGTGTTGATGACCGACACATAAACGCAACCTCGGGTTTTCCAATCGTGGAAATCACTCCGGATCCCAAAACAGTGATTAATAGTCCACAAAACGGGCCAGAATCGGCTAAATTGCGAGTGTTGATGACCTACACGTAATCGCACCCTGGGCTTCGTCAATCACGGAAATCACTCTGGGACCCCAAACAGTCAGTTACAGTCCACGAAACGGGCCAGAATCGGCCAAACTTGCGAGTGTTGTTGACCAAAATGTAATCGCACCCTGGGGTTCAACAACTATGGAAATCACTTCAGGGCCCCAAAATGGTGAGTAATAGTCCATGAAAACGGCCAGAATTGGACCAAACTGTGAGTGTTGACGACGCACACGTAAACACACCCGGGGATCGTCAATCGAGGAACTCACTTTGGGAAACCAAAACAGTGAGTAATAGTCCAGGAAATGAGCCAGAATTGGCCAAAATTACGAGTGTTGATGACCGACACATAAGCGCACCTTGGGGTTCAATAACTATGGAAGCCGCTTTGGGACCCCAAAATGGTGAGTAATAGTCAACAAAATGGGTCAAAATTGGACAAAACTGTGAGTGTTGACGACGGACACGTAAACGCACCCCGAGAATCGTCAATCATGGAAATCACTCTGGGGCCCGAAAACTGTGAGTAATAGTGCACGAAACGGACCAGAATCAGCCAAAAATGTGAGTGTTGATGACCGACACGGAAAAGCGCCCCAGGGTTCTTATGTCGTGGAAATCACTTTGGGACCCGAAAACAGTGAGTAATAATCCACGAAATGGGCCAGAATCAGCCAAACTTGTGTGTTGATGACCGACACATAAATGCACCCTGGTATTTTTCAATCGTGGAAATCACTCCGGATCCCAAAACAGTGATTAATAGTCCACAAAACGTGCCAGAATAAGCTAAAATTGCGAGTGTTGACGACCTACACATAATCGCACCCGGGGCTTCATCAATCATGGAAATCACACTGGGACCCCAAACAGGCAGTTACAGTCCACGAAACGGGCCAGAATCGACCAAACTTGCGAGTGTTGTTGACCAAAACGTAATCGCACCCTGGGGTTCAACAACTATGGAAATCACTTCGGGGCCCCAAAACGGTGAGTAATAGTCAATGAAAACGGCCAGAATTGGACAAAACTGTGAGTATTGACGACGCACACGTAAACACACTCGGGAATCATCAATCGAGGAAGTCGCTTTGGGAAACCAAAACAGTGAGTAATAGTCCAGGAAATGAGCCAGAATTGGCCAAAATTATGAGTGTTGATGACCGACACATAAGCGCACCTTGGGGTTCAATAACTATGGAAACCGCTTTGGGACCCCAAAATGGTGAGTAATAGTCAACAAAATGGGTCAAAATTGGACAAAACTGTGAGTGTTGACGACGGACACGTAAACGCACCCCGAGAATTGTCAATCATGGAAAACACTCTGGGGCCGCAAAACGGTGAGCAATAGTGCACGAAACGGACCAGAATCAGCCAAAAATGTGAGTGTTGATGACCGACATGTAAAAGCGCCCCAGGGTTCGTATGTCGTGGAAATCACTTTGGGACCCGAAACAGTGAGTAATAATCCACGAAACGGGCCAGAATCAGCCAAAATTGTGTGTTGATGACCGACACATAAACGCACCCTGGGGTTTTTCAATCGTGGAGATCACTCCGGATCCCAACACAGTGATTAATAGTCCACAAAACGGGACAGAATCGGCTAAAATTGCGAGTGTTGATGACATACACGTAATCGCACCCTGGGCTTCGTCAATCATGGAAATCACACTGGGACCCCAAACAGGCAGTTACAGTCCATGAAACGGGCCAGAATCGACCAAACTTGCGAGTGTTGTTGACCAAAACGTAATCACACCCTGGGGTTCAACAACTATGGAAATCACTTCGGGGGCCCAAAACGGTGAGTAATAGTCCATGAAAACGGCCAGAATTGGACAAAACTGTGAGTATTGACAACGCACACGTGAACACACCCGGGGATCATCAATCGAGGAAGTCGCTTTGGGAAACCAGAACAGTGAGTAATAGTCCAGGAAATGAGCCAGAATTGGCCAAAATTACGAGTGTTGATGACCGACACATAAGCGCACCTTGGGGTTCAATAACTAAGGAAACCGCTTTGGGACCCAAAATGGTGAGTAATAGTCAACAAAATGGGTCAAAATTGGACAAAACTGTGAGTGTTGACGACGGACACGTAAACGCACCCCGAAAATCGTCAATCATGGAAATCACTCTGGGGCCCCAAAACGGTGAGTAATAGTGCACGAAACGGACCAGAATCAGCCAAAAATGTGAGTGTTGATGACCGACACGTAAAAGCGCCCCAAGGTTCGTATGTCGTGGAAATCACTTTGGGACCCGAAAACAGTGAGTAATAATCCACGAAACGGGCCAGAATCAGCCAAAATTCTGTGTTGATGACCGACACATAAACGCAACCTGGGGTTTTCCAATCGTGGAAATCACTCCGGATCCCAAAACAGTGATTAATAGTCCACAAAACGGGCCAGAATCGGCTAAAATTGCGAGTGTTGATGACCTACACGTAATCGCACCCTGGGCTTCGTCAATCACGGAAATCAGTCTGGGACCCCAAACAGTCAGTTACAGTCCACGAAACGGGCCAGAATCGGCCAAACTTGCGAGTGTTGTTGACCAAAACGTAATCGCACCCTGGGGTTCAACAACTATGGAAATCACTTCGGGGCCCCAAAATGGTGAGTAATAGTCCATGAAAACGGCCAGAATTGGACCAAACTGTGAGTGTTGACGACGCACACGTAAACACACCCGGGGATCGTCAATCGAGGAACTCGCTTTGGGAAACCAAAACAGTGAGTAATAGTCCAGGAAATGAGCCAGAATTGGCCAAAATTACGAGTGTTGATGACCGACACATAAGCGCACCTTGGGGTTCAATAACTATGGAAGCCGCTTTGGGACCCCAAAATGGTGAGTAATAGTCAACAAAATGGGTCAAAATTGGACAAAACTATGAGTGTTGACGACGGACACGTAAACGCACCCCGAGAATCGTCAATCATGGAAATCACTCTGGGGCCCCAAAACTGTGAGTAATAGTGCACGAAACGGACCAGAATCAGCCAAAAATGTGAGTGTTGATGACCGACACGGAAAAGCGCCCCAGGGTTCTTATGTCATGGAAATCACTTTGGGACCCGAAAACAGTGAGTAATAATCCACGAAACGGGCCAGAATCAGCCAAACTTGTGTGTTGATGACCGACACATAAATGCACCCTGGGATTTTTCAATCGTGGAAATCACTCCGGATCCCAAAACAGTGATTAATAGTCCACAAAACGGGCCAGAATCAGCTAAAATTGCGAGTGTTGACGACCTACACATAATCGCACCCTGGGCTTCGTCAATCATGGAAATCACACTGGGACCCCAAACAGGCAGTTACAGTCCACGAAACGGGCCAGAATCGACCAAACTTGCGAGTGTTGTTGACCAAAACGTAATCGCACCCTGGGGTTCAACAACTATGGAAATCACTTCGGGGCCCCAAAATGGTGAGTAATAGTCCATGAAAACGGCCAGAATTGGACCAAACTGTGAGTATTGACGACGCACACGTAAACACACCCGGGGATCGTCAATCGAGGAACTCGCTTTGGGAAACCAAAACAGTGAGTAATAGTCCAGGAAATGAGCCAGAATTGGCCAAAATTACGAGTGTTGATGACCGACACATAAGCGCACCTTGGGGTTCAATAACTATGGAAGCCGCTTTGGGACCCCAAAATGGTGAGTAATAGTCAACAAAATGGGTCAAAATTGGACAAAACTATGAGTGTTGACGACGGACACGTAAACGCACCCCGAGAATCGTCAATCATGGAAATCACTCTGGGGCCCGAAAACTGTGAGTAATAGTGCACGAAACGGACCAGAATCAGCCAAAAATGTGAGTGTTGATGACCGACACGGAAAAGCGCCCCAGGGTTCTTATGTCATGGAAATCACTTTGGGACCCGAAAACAGTGAGTAATAATCCACGAAACGGGCCAGAATCAGCCAAACTTGTGTGTTGATGACCGACACATAAATGCACCCTGGGATTTTTCAATCGTGGAAATCACTCCGGATCCCAAAACAGTGATTAATAGTCCACAAAACGGGCCAGAATCAGCTAAAATTGCGAGTGTTGACGACCTACACGTAATCGCACCCTGGGCTTCGTCAATCATGGAAATCACACTGGGACCCCAAACAGGCAGTTACAGTCCATGAAATGGGCCAGAATCGACCAAACTTGCGAGTGTTGTTGACCAAAACGTAATCGCACCCTGGGGTTCAACAACTATGGAAATCACTTCGGGGCCCCAAAACGGTGAGTAATAGTCCATGAAAACGGCCAGAATTGGACAAAACTGTGAGTATTGACGACGCACACGTAAACACACCCGGGGATCATCAATCGAGGAAGTCGCTTTGGGAAACCAAAACAGTGAGTAATAGTCCAGGAAATGAGCCAGAATTACCCAAAATTACGAGTGTTGATGACCGACACATAAGCGCACCTTGGGGTTCAATAACTATGGAAACCGCTTTGGGACCCCAAAATGGTGAGTAATAGTCAACAAAATGGGTCAAAATTGGACAAAACTGTGAGTGTTGACGACGGACACGTAAACGCACCCCGAGAATCGTCAATCATGGAAATCACTCTGGGGCCCCAAAACGGTGAGTAATAGTGCACGAAACAGACCAGAATCAGCCAAAAATGTGAGTGTTGATGACCGACACGGAAAAGCGCCCCAGGGTTCGTATGTCGTGGAAATCACTTTGGGACCCGAAAACAGTGAGTAATAATCCATGAAACGGGCCAGAACCAGCCAAAATTGTGTGTTGATGACCGACACATAAATGCACCCTGGGGTTTTTCAATCGTGGAAATCACTCCGGATCCCAAAACAGTGATTAATAGTCCACAAAACGGGCCAGAATCGGCTAAAATTGTGAGTGTTGATGACCTACACGTAATCGCACCCTGGGCTTCATCAATCATGGAAATCACACTGGGACCCCAAACAGACAGTTACAGTCCACGAAACGGGCCAGAATCGACCAAACTTGCGAGTGTTGTTGACCAAAACGCAATCGCACCCTGGGGTTCAACAACTATGGAAATCACTTCGGGGCCCCAAAACGGTGAGTAATAGTCCATGAAAACGGCCAGAATTGGACAAAACTGTGAGTATTGACGACGCACACTTAACACACTCGGGGATCGTCAATCGAGGAACTCGCTTTGGGAAACCAAAACAGTGAGTAATAGTCCAGGAAATGAGCCAGAATTGGCCAAAATTACGAGTGTTGATGACCGACACATAAGCGCACCTTGGGGTTCAATAACTATGGAAACCGCTTTGGGACCCCAAAATGGTGAGTAATAGTCAACAAAATGGGTCAAAATTGGACAAAACTGTGAGTGTTGACGACGGACACATAAACGCACCCCGAAAATCGTCAATCATGGAAATCACTCTGGGGCCCCAAAACGGTGAGTAATAGTGCACGAAACGGACCAGAATCAGCCAAAAATGTGAGTGTTGATGACCGACACGTAAAAGCGCCCCAAGGTTCGTATGTCGTGGAAATCACTTTGGGACCCGAAAACAGTGAGTAATAATCCACGAAACGGGCCAGAATCAGGCAAAATTGTGTGTTGATGACCGACACATAAACGCACCCTGGCGTTTTCCAATCGTGGAAATCACTCGGGATCCCAAAACAGTGATTAATAGTCCACAAAACGGGTCAGAATCGGCTAAAATTGCGAGTGTTGATGACCTACACGTAATCGCACCCTGGGCTTCGTCAATCAGGGAAATCACTCTGGGACCCCAAACAGTCAGTTACAGTCCACGAAACGGGCCAGAATCGGCCAAACTTGCGAGTGTTGTTGACCAAGACGTAATCGCACCCTTGGGTTCAACAACTATGGAAATCACTTCGGGGCCCCAAAACGGTGAGTAATAGTCCACGAAAACGGCCAGAATTGGACAAAACTGTGAGTGTTGATGACGCACACGTAAACACACCCGGGGATCGTCAATCGAGGAACTCGCTTTGGGAAACCAAAACAGTGAGTAATAGTCCAGGAAATGAGCCAGAATTGGCCAAAATTACGAGTGTTGATGACCGACACATAAGCGCACCTTGGGGTTCAATAACTATGGAAACCGCTTTGGGACCCCAAAATGGTGAGTAATAGTCAACAAAATGGGTCAAAATTGGACAAAACTGTGAGTGTTGACGACGGACACGTAAATGCACCCCGAGAATCGTCAATCATGGAAATCACTCTGGGGCCCCAAAACGGTGAGTAATAGTGCATGAAACGGACCAGAATCAGCCAAAAATGTGAGTGTTGATGACCGAAACGTAAAAGCGCCCCAAGGTTCGTATGTCGTGGAAATCACTTTGGGACCCGAAAACAGTGAGTAATAATCCACGAAACGGGCCAGAATCAGCCAAAATTGTGTGTTGATGACCGAGACATAAACGCATCCTAGGGTTTTCCAATCGTGGAAATCACTCCGGATCCCAAAACAGTGATTAATAGTCCACAAAACGGGCCAGAATCGGCTAAAATTGCGAGTGTTGATGACCTACACGTAATTGCACCCTGGGCTTCGTCAATCATGGAAATCACTCTGGGACCCCAAACAGGCCGTTACAGTCCATGAAACGGGCCAGAATCGACCAAACTTGCGAGTGTTGTTGACCAAGACGTAATCGCACCCTGGGGTTCAACAACTATGGAAATCACTCCGGGGCCCCAAAACGGTGAGTAATAGTCCACGAAAATGGCCAGAATTGGACAAAACTGTGAGTGTTGACGACGCACACGTAAACACACTCGGGGATCATCAATCGAGGAAGTCGATTTGGGAAACCAAAACAGTGAGTAATAGTCCACGAAATGAGCCAGAATTGGCCAAAATTACGAGTGTTGATGACCGACACATAAGCGCACCTTGGGGTTCAATAACTATGGAAACCGCTATGGGACCCCAAAATGGTGAGTAATAGTCAACAAAATGGGTCAAAATTCGACAAAACTGTGAGTGTTGATGACGGACACGTAAACGCACCCCGAGAATCGTCAATCATGGAAATCACTCTGGGGCCCCAAAACGGTGAGTAATAGTGCACGAAACGGACCAGAATCAGCCAAAAATGTGAGTGTTGATGACCGAAACGTAAAAGCGCCCCAAGGTTCGTATGTCGTGGAAATCACTTTGGGACCCGAAAACAGTGAGTAATAATCCACGAAACGGGCCAGAATCAGCCAAAATTGTGTGTTGATGACCGACACATAAACGCACCCTAGGGTTTTCGAATCGTGGAAATCACTCCGGATCCCAAAACGGTGATTAATAGTCCACAAAACGGGCCAGAATCGGCTAAAATTGCGAGTGTTGATGACCTACACGTAATCGCACCCTGGGCTTCGTCAATCATGGAAATCACTCTGGGACCCCAAACAGTCAGTTACAGTCCATGAAACGGGCCAGAATCGGCCAAACTTGCGAGTGTTGTTGACCAAGACGTAATCGCACCCTGGGGTTCAACAACTATGGAAATCACTTCGGGGCCCCAAAACGGTGAGTAATAGTCCACGAAAACGGCCAGAATTGGACAAAACTGTGAGTGTTGACGACGCACACGTAAACACACTCGGGGATCGTCAATCGAGGAACTCGCTTTGTGAAACCAAAACAGTGAGTAATAGTCCAGGAAATGAGCCAGAATTGGCCAAAATTACGAGTGTTGATGACCGACACATAAGCACACCTTGGGGTTCAATAACTATGGAAACCGCTTTGGGACCCCAAAATGGTGAGTAATAGTCAACAAAATGGGTCAAAATTGGACAAAACTGTGAGTGTTGACGACGGACACGTAAACGCACCCCGAGAATCGTCAATCATGGAAATCACTCTGGGGCCCCAAAACGGTGAGTAATAGTGCACGAAACGGACCAGAATCAGCCAAAAATGTGAGTGTTGATGACCGACATGTAAAAGCGCCCCAGGGTTCGTATGTCGTGGAAATCACTTTGGGACCCGAAAACAGTGAGTAATAATCCATGAAACGGGCCAGAATCAGCCAAAATTGTGTGTTGATGACCGACACATAAACGCACCCTGGGGGTTTTCAATCGTGGAAATCACTCCGGATCCCAAAACGGTGATTAATAGTCCACAAAACGGGCCAGAATCGGCTAAAATTGCGAGTGTTGATGACCTACACGTAATCGCACCCTGGGCTTCGTCAATCATGGAAATCACACTGGGACCCCAAAGAGGCAGTTACAGTCCATGAAACGGGCCAGAATCGACCAAACTTGCGAGTGTTGTTGACCAAAACGTAATCGCACCCTGGGGTTCAACAACTATGGAAATCACTTCGGGGCCCCAAAATGGTGAGTAATAATCCACGAAAACGGCCAGAATTGGACAAAACTGTGAGTATTGACGACGCACACGTAAACACACCCGGGGATCGTCAATCGAGGAACTCGCTTTGGGAAACCAAAACAGTGAGTAATTGTCCAGGAAATGAGCCAGAATTGGCCAAAATTACGAGTGTTGATGACCGACACATAAGCGCACCTTGGGGTTCAATAACTATGGAAACCGCTTTGGGACCCCAAAATGGTGAGTAATAGTCAACAAAATGGGTCAAAATTGGACAAAACTGTGAGTGTTGACGACGGACACATAAACGCACCCCGAAAATTGTCAATCATGGAAATCACTCTGGGGCCCCAAAACGGTGAGTAATAGTGCACGAAACGGACCAGAATCAGCCAAAAATGTGAGTGTTGATGACCGACACGTAAAAGCGCCCCAAGGTTCGTATGTCGTGGAAATCACTTTGGGACCCGAAAACAGTGAGTAATAATCCACGAAACGGGCCAGAATCAGGCAAAATTGTGTGTTGATGACCGACACATAAACGCACCCTGGCGTTTTCCAATCGTGGAAATCACTCGGGATCCCAAAACAGTGATTAATAGTCCACAAAACGGGTCAGAATCGGCTAAAATTGCGAGTGTTGATGACCTACACGTAATCGCACCCTGGGCTTCGTCAATCAGGGAAATCACTCTGGGACCCCAAACAGTCAGTTACAGTCCACGAAACGGGCCAGAATCGGCCAAACTTGCGAGTGTTGTTGACCAAGACGTAATCGCACCCTTGGGTTCAACAACTATGGAAATCACTTCGGGGCCCCAAAACG
>NC_057804.1:666672751-666685089 GCF_018294505.1 Triticum aestivum
AAAAATGTGTGTTGATGACCGACACATAAACGCACGCTGGGGTTTTTCAATCGTGGAGATCACTCCGGATCCCAAACCCGTGATTAATAGTCCACAAAACGGGCCAGAATCGGCTAAAATTGCGAGTGTTGATGACCTACACGTAATCGCACCCTGGGCTTCGTCAATCATGGAAATCACTCTGGGACCCCAAACAGTCAGTTACAGTCCACGGAACGGGCCAGAATCGGCCAAACTTGCGAGTGTTGTTGACCAAAACGTAATCGCACCCTGGGGTTCAACAACTATGGAAATCACTTCGGGGACCCAAAACGGTGAGTAATAGTCCATGAAAACGGCCAGAATTGGACAAAACTGAGAGTCTTGACGATGCACACATAAACACACCCCGGGGATCGTCAATCGAGGAACTCGCTTTGGGAAACCAAAACAGTGATCAATAGTCCAGGAAATGAGCCAGAATTGGCCAAAATTATGAGTGTTGATGAATGACACATAAGCGCACCTTGGGGTTCAATAACTATTGAAACCGCTTTGGGACCCCAAAATGGTGAGTAATAGTCAACAAAATGGGTCAAAATTGGACAAAACTGTGAGTGTTGACGACGGACACATAAACGCACCCCGAGAATCGTCAATCATGGAAATCACTCTGGGGCCCCAAAAGGTGAGTAATAGTGCACGAAACGGACCAGAATCAGGCAAAAATGTGAGTGTTGATGACTGACACGTAAAAGCGCCCTAGGGTTCGTATGTCGTGGAAATCACTTTGGGACCCGAAACAGTGAGTAATAATCCACGAAACGGGCCAGAATCAGCAAAAAATGTGTGTTGATGACCGACACATAAACGCACGCTGGGGTTTTTCAATCGTGGAGATCACTCCGGATCCCAAACCCGTGATTAATAGTCCACAAAACGGGCCAGAATCGGCTAAAATTGAGAGTGTTGATGACCTACACATAATCGCACCCTGGGCTTCGTCAATCATGGAAATCACTCTGGGACCCCAAACAGTCAGTTACAGTCCACGGAACGGTCCAGAATCGGCCAAACTTGCGAGTGTTGTTGACCAAAACGTAATCGCACCTTGGGGTTCAACAACTATGGAAATCACTTCGGGGACCCAAAACGGTGAGTAATAGTCCATGAAAACGGCCAGAATTGGACAAAACTGAGAGTGTTGACGACGCACACGTAAACACACCCCGGGGATCATCAATCGAGGAACTCGCTTTGGGAAACCAAAACAGTGATCAATAGTACAGGAAATGAGCCAGAATTGGCCAAAATTACGAGTGTTGATGAACGACACATAAGCGCACCTTGGGGTTCAATAACTATTGAAACAGCTTTGGGACCTCAAAATGGTGAGTAATAGTCAACAAAATGGGTCAAAATTGGACAAAAGTTGACGACGGACACGTAAACGCACCCCGAGAATCGTCAATCATGGAAATCACTCTGGAGCCCCAAAAGGTGAGTAATAGTGCACGAAACGGACCAGAATCATGCAAAAATGTGAGTGTTGATGACCGACACGTAAAAGCGCCCCAGGGCTCGTATGTCGTGGAAATCACTTTGGGACCCGAAACAGTGAGTAATAATCCACGAAACGGGCCAGAATCAGCAAAAATTGTGTGTTGATGACCGACACATAAACGCACCCTTTGGTTTTTCAATCGTGGAGATCACTCCGGATCCCAAACCCGTGATTAATAGTCCACAAAACGGGCCAGAATCGGCTAAAATTACGAGTGTTGATGACCTACACGTAATCGCACCCTGGGCTTCGTCAATCATGGAAATCACTCTGGGACCCCAAACAGTCAGTTACAGTGCACGAAACGGGCCAAAATCAGCCAAACTTGCGAGTGTTGTTGACCAAAACGTAATCGCACCCTGGGGTTCAACAACTATGGAAATCACTTCGGGGACCCAAAACGGTGAGTAATAGTCCATGAAAACGGCCAGAATTGGACAAAACTGAGAGTGTTGATGACGCACACGTAAACACACCCCGGGGATCGTCAATCGAGGAACTCGCTTTGGGAAACCAAAACAGTGATCAATAGTCCAGGAAATGAGCCAGAATTAGCCAAAATTACGAGTGTTGATGACCGACACATAAGCGCACCTTGGGGTTCAATAACTATGGAAACCGCTTTGGGAGTCAAAATGGTGAGTAATAGTCAACAAAATGGGTCAAAATTGGACAAAGCTGTGAGTGTTGACGACGGACACGTAAACGCACCCCGAGAATCGTCAATCATGGAAATCACTCTGGGGCCCCAAAACGGTGAGTAATAGTGCACGAAACGGACCAGAATCAGGCCAAAATGTGAGTGTTGATGACCGACACGTAAAAGCGCCCCAGGGTTTGTATGTCGTGGAAATCACTTTGGGACCCGAAACAGTGAGTAATAATCCATGAGACGGGCCAGAATCAGCCAAAATTGTGTGTTGATGACCGACACATAAACGCATGCTGGGGTTTTTCAATCGTGGAGATCACTCCGGATCCCAAAACAGTGATTAATAGTCCACAAAACGGGCCAGAATCGGCTCAAATTGCGAGTGTTGATGACCTACACGTAGTCGCACCCTGGGCTTCGTCAATCATGGAAATCACTCTGGGACCCCAAACAGTCAGTTACAGTCCACGGAACGGGCCAGAATCGGCCAAACTTGCGAGTGTTGTTGACCAAAACGTAATCGCACCCTGGGGTTCAACAACTATGGAAATCACTTCGGGGACCCAAAACGGTGAGTAATAGTCCATGCAAACGGCCAGAATTGGACAAAACTGAGAGTCTTGACGATGCACACATAAACACACCCCGGGGATCGTCAATCGAGGAACTCGCTTTGGGAAACCAAAACAGTGATCAATAGTCCAGGAAATGAGCCAGAATTGGCCAAAATTATGAGTGTTGATGAACGACACATAAGCGCACCTTGGGGTTCAATAACTATTGAAACCGCTTTGGGACCCCAAAATGGTGAGTAATAGTCAACAAAATGGGTCAAAATTGGACAAAACTGTGAGTGTTGACGACGGACACGTAAACGCACCCCGAGAATCGTCAATCATGGAAATCACTCTGGGGCCCCAAAAGGTGAGTAATAGTGCACGAAACAGACCAGAATCAGGCAAAAATGTGAGTGTTGATGACTGACACGTAAAAGCGCCCTAGGGTTCGTATGTCATGGAAATCACTTTGGGACCCGAAACAGTGAGTAATAATCCACGAAACGGGCCAGAATCAGCAAAAAATGTGTGTTGATGACCGACACATAAACGCACGCTGGGGTTTTTCAATCGTGGAGATCACTCCGGATCCCAAACCCGTGATTAATAGTCCACAAAATGGGCCAGAATCGGCTAAAATTGCGAGTGTTGATGACCTACACGTAATCGCACCCTGGGCTTCGTCAATCATGGAAATCACTCTGGGACCCCAAACAGTCAGTTACAGTCCACGGAACGGGCCAGAATCGGCCAAACTTGCGAGTGTTCTTGACCAAAACGTAATCGCACCCTGGGGTTCAACAACTATGGAAATCACTTCGGGGACCCAAAACGGTGAGTAATAGTCCATGAAAACGGCCAGAATTGGACAAAACTGAGAGTGTTGACGACGCACACGTAAACACACCCCGGGGATCATCAATCGAGGAACTCGCTTTGGGAAACCAAAACAGTGATCAATAGTACAGGAAATGAGCCAGAATTGGCCAAAATTACGAGTGTTGATGAACGACACATAAGCGCACCTTGGGGTTCAATAACTATTGAAACAGCTTTGGGACCTCAAAATGGTGAGTAATAGTCAACAAAATGGGTCAAAATTGGACAAAAGTTGACGACGGACACGTAAACGCACCCCGAGAATCGTCAATCATGGAAATCACTCTGGAGCCCCAAAAGGTGAGTAATAGTGCACGAAACGGACCAGAATCATGCAAAAATGTGAGTGTTGATGACCGACACGTAAAAGCGGCCCAGGGCTCGTATGTCGTGGAAATCACTTTGGGACCCGAAACAGTGAGTAATAATCCACGAAACGGGCCAGAATCAGCAAAAATTTTGTGTTGATGACCGACACATAAACGCACCCTTTGGTTTTTCAATCGTGGAGATCACTCCGGATCCCAAACCCGTGATTAATAGTCCACAAAACGGGCCAGAATCGGCTAAAATTGCGAGTGTTGATGACCTACACGTAATCGCACCCTGGGCTTCGTCAATCATGGAAATCACTCTGGGACCCCAAACAGTCAGTTACAGTCCACGAAACGGGCCAAAATCAGCCAAACTTGCGAGTGTTGTTGACCAAAACGTAATCGCACCCTGGGGTTCAACAACTATGGAAATCACTTCGGGGACCCAAAACGGTGAGTAATAGTCCATGAAAACGGCCAGAATTGGACAAAACTGAAAGTGTTGATGACGCACACGTAAACACACCCCGGGGATCGTCAATCGAGGAACTCGCTTTGGGAAACCAAAACAGGGATCAATAGTCCAGGAAATGAGCCAGAATTAGCCAAAATTACGAGTGTTGATGACCGACACATAAGCGCACCTTGGGGTTCAATAACTATGGAAACCGCTTTGGGAGCCAAAATGGTGAGTAATAGTCAACAAAATGGGTCAAAATTGGACAAAGCTGTGAGTGTTGACGACGGACACGTAAACGCACCCCGAGAATCGTCAATCATGGAAATCACTCTGGGGCCCCAAAACGGTGAGTAATAGTGCACGAAACGGACCAGAATCAGGCCAAAATGTGAGTGTTGATGACCGACACGTAAAAGCTCCCCAGGGTTCGTATGTCGTGGAAATCACTTTGGGACCCGAAACAGTGAGTAATAATCCATGAGACGGGCCAGAATCAGCCAAAATTGTGTGTTGATGACCGACACATAAACGCATGCTGGGGTTTTTCAATCGTGGAGATCACTCCGGATCCCAAAACAGTGATTAATAGTCCACAAAACGGGCCAGAATCGGCTAAAATTGCGAGTGTTGATGACCTACACGTAGTCGCACCCTGGGCTTCGTCAATCATGGAAATCACTCTGGGACCCCAAACAGTCAGTTACAGTCCACGAAACGGGCCAGAATCGGCCAAACTTGCGAGTGTTGTTGACCAAAACGTAATCGCACCCTGGGGTTCAACAACTATGGAAATCACTTCGGGGACCCAAAACGGTGAGTAATAGTCCATGAAAACGGCCAGAATTGGACAAAACTGAGAGTGTTGACGACGCACACGTAAACACACCCCGGGGATCGTCAATCGAGGAACTCGCTTTGGGAAACCAAAACAGTGATCAATAGTCCAGGAAATGAGCCAGAATTGGCCAAAATTACGAGTGTTGATGACCGACACATAAGCGCACCTTGGGGTTCAATAACTATGGAAACCGCTTTGGGAGCCAAAATGGTGAGTAATAGTCAACAAAATGGGTCAAAATTGGACAAAACTGTGAGTGTTGACGACGGACACGTAAACGCACCCCGAGAATCGTCAATCATGGAAATCACTCTGGGGCCCCAAAACGGTGAGTAATAGTGCACGAAACGGACCAGAATCAGGCAAAAATGTGAGTGTTGATGACCGACACGTAAAAGCGCCCCAGGGTTCGTATGTCGTGGAAATCACTTTGGGACCCGAAACAGTGAGTAATAATCCATGAGACGGGCCAGAATCAGCCAAAATTGTGTGTTGATGACCGACACATAAACGCACGCTGGGGTTTTTCAATCGTGGAGATCACTCCGGATCCCAAAACAGTGATTAATAGTCCACAAAACGGGCCAGAATCGGCTAAAATTGCGAGTGTTGATGACCTACACGTAATCGCACCCTGGGCTTCGTCAATCATGGAAATCACTCTGGGACCCCAAACAGTCAGTTACAGTCCACGGAACGGGCCAGAATCGGCCAAACTTGCGAGTGTTGTTGACCAAAACGTAATCGCACCCTGGGGTTCAACAACTATGGAAATCACTTCGGGGACCCAAAACGGTGAGTAATAGTCCATGAAAACGGCCAGAATTGGACAAAACTGAGAGTGTTGACGACGCACACGTAAACACACCCCGGGGATCGTCAATCGAGGAACTCGCTTTGGGAAACCAAAACAGTGATCAATAGTCCAGGAAATGAGCCAGAATTGGCCAAAATTACGAGTGTTGATGAACGACACATAAGCGCACCTTGGGGTTCAATAAGTATTGAAACCGCTTTGGGACCCCAAAATGGTGAGTAATAGTCAACAAAATGGGTCAAAATTGGACAAAATTGTGATTGTTGACGACGGACACGTAAACGCACCCTGAGAATCGTCAATCATGGAAATCACTCTCGTGCCCCAAAAGCTGAGTAATAGTGCACGAAACGGACCAGAATCAGCCAAAAATGTGAGTGTTGATGACCGACACGTAAAAGCGCCCCGGGGTTCGTATGTCGTGGAAATCACTTTGGGACCCGAAACAATGAGTAATAATCCATGAAACGGGCCAGAATCAGCCAAAATTGTGTGTTGATGACCGACACATAAACGCACGCTGGGGTTTTTCAATCGTGGAGATCACTCTGGATCCCAAAACAGTGATTAATAGTCCACAAAACGGGCCAGAATCGGCTAAAATTACGAGTGTTGATGACCTACACGTAATCGCACCCTGGGCTTCGTCAATCATGGAAATCACTCTGGGACCCCAAACAGTCAGTTACAGTCCATGAAACGGGCCAGAATCGGCCAAACTTGCGAGTGTTCTTGACCAAAACATAATCGCACCCTGGGGTTCAACAACTATGGAAATCACTTCGGGGCCCCAAAACGGTGAGTAATAGTCCATGAAAACAGCCAGAATTGGACAAAACTGAGAGTGTTGACGACGCACACATAAACACACCCCGGGGATCGTCAATCGAGGAACTCGCTTTTGGAAACCAAAATAGTGAGTAATAGTCCAGGAAATGAGCCAGAATTGGCCAAAATTGCGAGTGTTGATGACCGACACATAAGCGCACCTTGGGGTTCAATAACTATGGAAACCGCTTTGGGACCCCAAAATGGTGAGTAATAGTCAACAAAATGGGTCAAAATTGGACAAAACTGTGAGTGTTGACAACAGACACGTAAACGCACCCCGAGAATCGTTAATCATGGAAATCACTCTGGGGCCCCAAAACGGTGAGTAATAGTGCACGAAACGGACCAGAATCAGCCAAAAATGTGAGTGTTGATGACCGACACATAAAAGCGCCCCAGGGTTCGTATGTCATGGAAATCACTTTGGGACCCGAAACAGTGAGTAATAATCCACGAAACGGGCCAGAATCAGCAAAAATTGTGTGTTGATGACCGACACATAAACGCACCCTGGGTGTTTCAATCGTGGAGATCCTTCCGGATCCCAAAACAGTGATTAATAGTCCAAAAAACGGGCTAGAATCGGCTAAAATTGCGAGTATTGATGACCTACACGTAATCGCACCCTGGGCTTCGTCAATCATGGAAATCACTCTGGGACCCCAAACAGTCAGTTACAGTCCACGAAACGGGCCAAAATCAGCCAAACTTGCGAGTGTTGTTGACCAAAACATAATCGCACCCTGGGGTACAACAACTATGGAAATCACTTCGGGGACCCAAAACGGTGAGTAATAGTCCATGAAAACGGCCAGAATTGGACAAAACTGAGAGTGTTGACGACGCACACGTAAACACATCCCGGGGATCGTCAATCGAGGAACTCGCTTTGGGAAACCAAAACAGTGATCAATAGTCCAGGAAATGAGCCAGAATTGGCCAAAATTACGAGTGTTGATGACCGACAGATAAGCGCACCTTGGGGTTCAATAACTATGGAAACCGCTTTGGGCGCCAAAATGGTGAGTAATAGTCAACCAAATAGGTCAAATTGGACAAAACTGTGAGTGTTGACGACGGACACGTAAACGCACCCCGAGAATCGTCAATCATGGAAATCACTCTGGGCCCCAAAACGGTGAGTAATAGTGCATGAAATGGACCAGAATCAGCCAAAAATGTGAGTGTTGATGACCGACACGTAAAAGCGCCCCAGGGTTCGTATGTCGTGGAAATCACTTTGGGACCCGAAACAGTGAGTAATAATCCATGAGACGGGCCAGAATCAGCCAAAATTGTGTGTTGATGACCGACACATAAACGCATGCTGGGGTTTTTCAATCGTGGAGATCACTCCGGATCCCAAAACAGTGATTAATAGTCCACAAAACGGGCCAGAATCGGCTAAAATTGCGAGTGTTGATGACCTACACGTAATCGCACCCTGGGCTTCGTCAATCATGGAAATCACTCTGGGACCCCAAACAGTCAGTTACAGTCCACGGAACGGGCCAGAATCGGCCAAACTTGCGAGTGTTGTTGACCAAAACGTAATCGCACCCTGGGGTTCAACAACTATGGAAATCACTTCGGGGACCCAAAACGGTGAGTAATAGTCCATGAAAACGGCCAGAATTGGACAGAACTGAGAGTCTTGACGATGCACGCATAAACACACCCCGGGGATCGTCAATCGAGGAACTCGCTTTGGGAAACCAAAACAGTGATCAATAGTCCAGGAAATGAGCCAGAATTGGCCAAAATTATGAGTGTTGATGAACGACACATAAGCGCACCTTGGGGTTCAATAACTATTGAAACCGCTTTGGGACCCCAAAATGGTGAGTAATAGTCAACAAAATGGGTCAAAATTGGACAAAACTGTGAGTGTTGACGACGGACACGTAAACGCACCCCGAGAATCGTCAATCATGGAAATCACTCTGGGGCCCCAAAAGGTGAGTAATAGTGCACGAAACGGACCAGAATCAGGCAAAAATGTGAGTGTTGATGACTGACACGTAAAAGCGCCCTAGGGTTCGTATGTCGTTGAAATCACTTTGGGACCCGAAACAGTGAGTAATAATCCACGAAACGGGCCAGAATCAGCAAAAAATGTGTGTTGATGACCGACACATAAACACACGCTGGGGTTTTTCAATCGTGGAGATCACTCCGGATCCCAAACCCGTGATTAATAGTCCACAAAACGGGCCAGAATCGGCTAAAATTGCGAGTGTTGATGACCTACACGTAATCGCACCCTGGGCTTCGTCAATCATGGAAATCACTCTGGGACCCCAAACAGTCAGTTACAGTCCACGGAACGGGCCAGAATCGGCCAAACTTGCGAGTGTTGTTGACCAAAACGTAATCGCACCCTGGGGTTCAACAACTATGGAAATCACTTCGGGGACCCAAAACGGTGAGTAATAGTCCATGAAAACGGCCAGAATTGGACAAAACTGAGAGTGTTGATGACGCACACGTAAACACACCCCGGGGATCATCAATCGAGGAACTCGCTTTGGGAAACCAAAACAGTGATCAATAGTCCAGGAAATGAGCCAGAATTGGCCAAAATTACGAGTGTTGATGAACGACACATAAGCGCACCTTGGGGTTCAATAACTATTGAAACAGCTTTGGGACCTCAAAATGGTGAGTAATAGTCAACAAAATGGGTCAAAATTCGACAAAAGTTGACGATGGACACGTAAACGCACCTCGAGAATCGTCAATCATGGAAATCACTCTGGGGCCCCAAAAGGTGAGTAATAGTGCACGAAACGGACCAGAATCATGCAAAAATGTGAGTGTTGATGACCGACACGTAAAAGCGCCCCAGGCCTCGTATGTCGTGGAAATCACTTTGGGACCCGAAAAGTGAGTAATAATCCACGAAACGGGCCAGAATCAGCAAAAATTGTGTGTTGATGACCGACACATAAATGCACCCTTTGGTTTTTCAATCGTGGAGATCACTCCAGATCCCAAACTCGTGATTAATAGTCCACAAAACGGGCCAGAATCGGCTAAAATTGCGAGTCTTGATGACCTACATGTAATCTCACCCTGGGCTTCGTCAATCATGGAAATCACTCTGGGACCCCAAACAGTCAGTTACAGTGCACGAAACGGGCCAAAATCAGCCAAACTTGCGAGTGTTGTTGAGCAAAACGTAATCGCACCCTGGGGTTCAACAACTATGGAAATCACTTCGGGGACCCAAAACGGTGAGTAATAGTCCATGAAAACGGCCAGAATTGGACAAAACTGAGAGTGTTGATGACGCACACGTAAACACACCCCGGGGATAGTCAATCGAGGAACTCGCTTTGGGAAACCAAAACAGTGATCAATAGTCCAGGAAATGAGCCAGAATTAGCCAAAATTACGAGTGTTGATGACCGACACATAAGCGCACCTTGGGGTTCAATAACTATGGAAACCGCTTTGGGAGCCAAAATGGTGAGTAATAGTCAACAAAATGGGTCAAAATTGGACAAAGCTGTGAGTGTTGACGACGGACACGTAAACGCACCCCGAGAATCGTCAATCATGGAAATCACTCTGGGGCCCCAAAACGGTGAGTAATAGTGCACGAAACGGACCAGAATCAGGCCAAAATGTGAGTGTTGATGACCGACACGTAAAAGCGCCCCAGGGTTCGTATGTCGTGGAAATCACTTTGGGACCCGAAACAGTGAGTAATAATCCATGAGACGGGCCAGAATCAGCCAAAATTGTGTGTTGATGACCGACACATAAATGCATGCTGGGGTTTTTCAATCGTGGAGATCACTCCGGATCCCAAAACAGTGATTAATAGTCCACAAAACGGGCCAGAATCGGCTAAAATTGCGAGTGTTGATGACCTACACGTAGTCGCACCCTGGGCTTCGTCAATCATGGAAATCACTCTGGGACCCCAAACAGTCAGTTACAGTCCACGGAACGGGCCAGAATCGGCCAAACTTGCGAGTGTTGTTGACCAAAACGTAATCGCACCCTGGGGTTCAACAACTATGGAAATCACTTCGGGGACCCAAAACGGTGAGTAATAGTCCATGAAAACGGCCAGAATTGGACAAAACTGAGAGTCTTGACGATGCACACATAAACACACCCCGGGGATCGTCAATCGAGGAACTCGCTTTGGGAAACCAAAACAGTGATCAATAGTCCAGGAAATGAGCCAGAATTGGCCAAAATTATGAGTGTTGATGAACGACACATAAGCGCACCTTGGGGTTCAATAACTATTGAAACCGCTTTGGGACCCCAAAATGGTGAGTAATAGTCAACAAAATGGGTTAAAATTGGACAAAACTGTGAGTGTTGACGACAGACACGTAAACGCACCCCGAGAATCGTCAATCATGGAAATCACTCTGGGGCCCCAAAAGGTGAGTAACAGTGCACGAAACGGACCAGAATCAGGCAAAAATGTGAGTGTTGATGACTGACACGTAAAAGCGCCCTAGGGTTCGTATGTCGTGGAAATCACTTTGGGACCCGAAACAGTGAGTAATAATCCACGAAACGGGCCAGAATCAGCAAAAAATGTGTGTTGATGACCGACACATAAACGCACGCTGGGGTTTTTCAATCGTGGAGATCACTCCGGATCCCAAACCCGTGATTAATAGTCCACAAAACGGGCCAGAATCGGCTAAAATTGCGAGTGTTGATGACCTACACGTAATCGCACCCTGGGCTTCGTCAATCATGGAAATCACTCTGGGACCCCAAACAGTCAGTTACAGTCCACGGAACGGGCCAGAATCGGCCAAACTTGCGAGTGTTGTTGACCAAAACGTAATCGCACCCTGGGGTTCAACAACTATGGAAATCACTTCGGGGACCCAAAACGGTGAGTAATAGTCCATGAAAACGGCCAGAATTGGACAAAACTGAGAGTGTTGACGACGCACACGTAAACACATCCCGGGGATCGTCAATCGAGGAACTCGCTTTGGGAAACCAAAACAGTGATCAATAGTCCAGGAAATGAGCCAGAATTGGCCAAAATTACGAGTGTTGATGAACGACACATAAGCGCACCTTGGGGTTCAATAAGTATTGAAACCGCTTTGGGACCCCAAAATGGTGAGTAATAGTCAACAAAATGGGTCAAAATTGGACAAAATTGTGATTGTTGACGACGGACACGTAAACGCACCCTGAGAATCGTCAATCATGGAAATCACTCTCGTGCCCCAAAAGCTGAGTAATAGTGCACGAAACGGACCAGAATCAGCCAAAAATGTGAGTGTTGATGACCGACACGTAAAAGCGCCCCGGGGTTCGTATGTCGTGGAAATCACTTTGGGACCCGAAACAATGAGTAATAATCCATGAAACGGGCCAGAATCAGCCAAAATTGTGTGTTGATGACCGACACATAAACGCACGCTGGGGTTTTTCAATCGTGGAGATCACTC